>NC_057730.1:39171184-39189935 GCF_004010195.1 Chiloscyllium plagiosum
CGCCTCCCAAACCCCACTCTTCCGCCTCCAAAACCCCACTCTCCCAAATCCCATTCTTCCACTTCCCAAACCCCACTCTTCCCCTCCCCCAATCACCACTCCTCCACCTCCCAAACCCCACTCCCAGCACAGTAAATCAGGGGCAGCCTCCAAAATCAGTCCAGGGGCTTGGATGTGGTCAGCCAGCAGCTTGGGGATTGTCAGATTGAGGATGCTTTCCATATGAGGGGTGAGAAAGCGAATGGCTCGTAGCCCAAACACCCAATGAAAGGAGAGAGAGGCAGGTATTAAGGGAGATAAAGTGGTGCAGGTGCAGGGGGCATGCAGGGTGAACAGTGCAGGGGGTCTGGGGTGAGTGAGAGAAGATGCTACAGGCATAAGTGAGAGTGGTGGAGCATGAGGAGAAAGTGGTGCATGGTAAGATGGGGCTGGCACTGGATGAGGGGAGAGCCACAAGGGTTGAGTAGCAAGGGAATGAGGTAGGTTTGATAAGAAAATCTGCCAGGCCTCCCAGTGAGAAACCATCTGGGAAACCTAACACAATGCAGAATGAATTAAAATAACACAAAGACTGAGCTCTGGGATCTCTGGTCAAGTGTAGACTGATCACAATTATATCTTAATGGAAAACAATCAAAAGCTTGCAGCCTGCGAATAGAAATTCCTCATCCGGGGAATGTCATTGTGCTTGGTTTTAGTGGTGTGAAAACCACTTGTACAAACAGCACCTCAACATCAGTTGCTGATTTGGAGATGCCGGTGTTGGACTGGGGTGTACAAAGTTAAAAATCACACAACACCAGGTTATAGTCCAAAAGGTTTAATTGGAAGCACACTAGCTTTCGGAGCGACGCTCCTTCATCAGGTGATAGTGGAGGGCTCAATCCTAACACAGAATTTATAGCAAAAATTTACAGTGTGATGTAACTGAAATTATACATGGAAAAATTGATTGTCTGTTAAACCTTTCATCTGTTAGAATACAGTGATAGTTTCACTTCTTTCATGTGTAAATCACAAAACTTTTTTTTTAAAAGTTGCATTCTCGGGTTAGCTGTTAACAATGGTGATAGCTGGACAACATGCGAGACACAGACAAAGACCCACGTGCACACATATATTTTGTGGGGTGAATTTGTACTTCAAAGTTTGGGTGAAGATTTGTAGCTCAGGTGCTTTTAAGCTATGCCCCCTTGTAATACCCCACTCCATACGCCGGAAAAGGTTCACACTGTCCACCCTATCTAACCCCCTAATCATCTTGTACACCTCAATCAAGTCACCCCTAAACCTTCTTTTCTCTAATGAAAACAGCCCCAAGTGTCTCAGTCTTTCCTCATACGATCTTCGCTTATCTCACTTTTTAGATTAGAATCAATCTTGACATCATGGCATAGACAGAGAACACAGGGGGCCACACCTTCAACATATTGTCTAGCTATCACCATTGTTACAGCTAACCCGAGAATGCAACTTTTTTTAAAAAAGGTTTTGTGATTTACACATGAAAGAAGTGAAACTATCATTGTATTCTAACAGATGAAAGGCTTAACAGACAATCAATTTTTCAATGTATAATTTCAGTTACATCACACTGTAAATTTTTGCTATAAATTCTGTGTTAGGATTGAGGCCTCCACTACCACCTGATGAAGGACCATCGCTCCGAAAGTTAGTGTGCTTCCAATTAAACCTGTTGGACTATAACCTGGTCTTGTGTGATTTTTAACTCAGTTGCTGATGCAGTCACAAACCCAAAAGCAGCAGTGCTCCAAAATCCCAGCAACCATTTTTGTGATCTATTCATAAGAAAGACAATCCCCGCTTCCCACAGCCCACTAGTTAGCACTGGCATCTCAACAGCAGCTTATCAAAACATTGAGCCATTCATATCAGGAAGACATGGTGACTGTGTCTGTTGAGGGGTCAGAGAAAGTGTCACCAAAGGGAGAGGGTCAGGGAAGGCGGAAGTGGGAGTGCCGAAAGATTATCTGTGAAATTCCTGAATAATTCCCACAGGAGGTGGCCCCTATTGGTCATCTGCCTCATCCAAAATTCTGGGAATTGTTCTGCAGTGATTTAAGATACTTCTACAAGGGAATTTTCTGAAGGTGAAAGGAGCAAAGAAAACTGTTGTGATATATAATCTAATCTGCTTCTGGATCACAGAAAAATGCACTCAGCATTCAGTATCTTTCATTCACTCCTTACTACTGACATGATGAACACAAATGTAAAGAATTTGATAAATAATGAAATGTTTTGTTTTCTTCCCTTGAATAATTTGCAGCTTATTTAAAGCAGGGACTGTTTCCCACAAAGGGGCCTGTCATTTCATTCAGTTGTGGGAAGTCAGTGTTGCTGGCAAGGAAAACATTTAGTGTCCACTCCTAATTACCTTTGAGAAGGGACCTTCTAGAACTTCTGCAGTCAATGAGATATATTGACAATGTTTGACCCACTGACAATGAAGGAATGATGATAGTCACATCAGGACTGTGTTTCCTGTAGGGTGTTCAAAGTTAAAACTCACACAACACCAGGTTATAGTCCAACAGGTTAATTTGGAAGCACTAGCTTTCGGAGCGCCACTCTTTCATCAGGTGGTTGTGAAGGAGCACTGCTCCGAAAGCTAGTGTGCTTCCAATTAAACCTGTTGGACTATGACCTGGTGTTGTGTGATTTTTAACTTTATCCACCCCAGTCAAACACCGGCATCTCCAAATCATTTCCTGTAGGGGGCAGTGATTCCATGTGCTTGCTACCTCTCTTTTCCAAGGGAGTGATGTCATAGTTCAGGAAGATGCGGTGAAAGAAAGCTTTGCCATGCATCTTGTGGATGGCATCTAATGCAGCTCTGGGGTGCCTGTGGTGGAGAGAGTGAATGTTCCAGATGGTGGAAAGGGGTACTGATCAGGCAGTACTGCTTTGTCCACAGTGATGTTGAAGTTTTTTGGGTGTTACCAGAAATGCATTCACCCAGAAAACTGGAGGTATTCCATTGTAATCTCTATCTGTGCCCTGTAGATGACGGACTGGCAGAGGACATGTTACAAAATGCAGAATTCCCACCCTCAGACCTTGTCCCGTAACCACAGTATTTATATGGCCGGCTGAGATAAGTTTCACTGGTGAACCTCAGCAGTGGGGATTCAAAGATTACAATGAAAAGATGATTCTCTCTTGTTGGCATCACTTGGGACTTGTATGATTGGATACAGACTCTTTGTACAATTGGATACAGGCTGCATACCTACCTGCATCTTTGCAAACACCTTATAATCATATGCAAAAATCCCTACTTCTGACTTGAGAATGGAAGTAAGGTCACTTTGCATCGACTGAAGATGTTGGGCATAGACATGACCATGAGGAAATCCTGAAGATGTCCTGGGATTACAATGAAAGTAAGTGTGGGTGACATCAAGGCAGTAACTGACAGTTCAGCATCAATGCACCTTATCAAAATGAAATTCAATGGGAATCAGGGGAAAAATCCAGTTGGAATCACAATGAGCATAAAGGAGGTTGGCTGTAGTTGTAGGAAACCAATCACAGTGCCAGGACATTTCTGCTTTTGGTTTACTCAGAGCCTCACCATCATTAACTGCTTCACGATGAAGGATTCAAATAATTCCTTTGCCTTTATCATAAGACCAGAGAGAGGGATACTCCCTGATGATTGCATAGTGATTTACCATTTGTATGTCCTCAGATAGTGAAGCAGGTCTTGCCTGTGTGCAGCAAGACATGGACAATGTTCAAGAGACAAGTAACTGCCTAAATGTCAGACTGAATAAGGCCATTTCCAACAAAACAGAATGTAAACTAACGTCACCAATGCTGAACACCCACCATTAACATTCTGGTCATTACTATTGACCAGAAACTGAATAGGACCAACCATCTGCAGGAACAGTAGAGCATGTGAATTCTGTGGTGGGTAACTCAACTCCTGACCCCCTAAAGCCTGTTCATTAGCTACAAGGCACGAGTCATGAATGTGATGGAATACTCCTCAATAATCTGGATGAATACAGCTTGAAGAAGTTCAGCACTGTCCAAGACAAAGCAGTCAACTTCATCAGCACCCAATCGAGGACTCTAAACATTCACTCCCTCTACCATCAGCACAGAATGGTGGCAGTGTGCATAATGTACAAGAGGTGTTGCAGGAACTCACCAACAATCCTCCAGTGGCACCTTCCAAACCCCCAACACTATTATCTAAAAGAAGGGGAGTACAAGATGTGAACACCACCCCTCGCTCCACGCCCTCCAAGTCACACTCTAGCCTGCAAAATGGGGGCTGGCATGGTGGCTCAGTGGTTAGCACTGTTGCCTCACAGTGCCATGAACCCAGGTTCAATTCCAGCTTCAGGCGACTGTCTGTGGGGAGTTTGCACATTCTCCCCGTGTCTGTGTGCGTTTCCTCCGGGTGCTCTGGTTTCCTCCCACAGTCCAAAGATGTGCAGGTCAGGTGAATTGGCCATGCTAAGTTGCCCATAGTGCGAGGTACATTAGTCAGAGGGAAATGGGTCTGAGTGGGTTACTCTTCGGAGGGTCAGTGTGGACTGGTTGGGTCGAAGGGCCTGTTTCCACACTGTAGGGAATCTAATCTAATCTATATCACTGATCCATCTCTGTTGCTGGGTCCTCAATCTCCCTGTCCAACAGCAGTGTGGCTGTACCAACACAATACAGCTGCAGGTTCAAGAAGGCAGCTCAGTGCCAGACACTCAAAACAAAAACCAAGATCTGTTGATGCTGGATATCAGAAACAAAAACTGAAGTAGCTGGAGAAACTCAGCAGGTCTGGTAGCATCGGTAGAGAGAAAGCAGAGCCAACCTTTCAAGTCCAGAAACCCTTCTTCAGACTCAAAGTCAGTTCAAGATGTCAGAGCAAGACATGCTCATACCCCAAGGACATGTTTGAAAGAATGTAAAATCACACATCAAATCATGCTTTTCTCAACTGCTCATAGGCTTTGGTTACAGAGCTTGAATGAAACTTGTACACGTGTTAGTTTGCAATGAGAATAACTGTGAAATGGATCCTTCACGTTTATATCTGTGCTGTGCCAAGGGTTACACAATAAGACTGGCTGCTAGAACTATCAGTACAATATTACTGCATCTGGCCATTAACTCAGCATTATAGAGATACTTGATATTATGTATCAATATTTCACATATTCAGAAGGAAAAATAGGAACACATTCTCCCTGCTTTCATAAACAGTAGGAAATAAACTCCTTTCCAGTCCCACTGGGTAATGACAACATCTAGTTGTCACACCTTGCCAGGTCTGAGACCCACAACATGCTGGTTTCAGCTCAGACTGGCAATCAGAGTGCCAGGTGTCCGGGCACGTGACGGAGATGGGGGTGGGGGGGGGGGGGGGAGTTAGATCCCACAGGCTTACAAATCCCGCAACGCCTGATAGGCCTTGCTGGGAAAAGAAAATCATTTAGGGGAAACTCAGGAAAGCATTCAGCCACTTGTGCTAGTATGACATTTATTTAAGTTATTATCTGATCCAAGCCTTAACTCCGTTTATCTGTTTTTGCTTCATGTCCTCTTATATGCTTGGCTAAAACATTCACCCTCATTCCCCTCTAAATCCCTCCTGGATTCACTCTGAAATGGCCAGAGAGTCATAGAGGCGTACAGCACGAAAACAGACCCTTCAGTCCAGAACCCCCCTGGTTCTCACCTTCCACCCCACCAACCTCTGTATACATTGCATTATCCACTGCCATTTCCACCACCAGAGATATATTTCCCTCCCCACTCCATCCACTTTCCATAAAGACCATTCCCACCATGACTACCTCGTCAGGTCCATGCCTCCTAATAACCCACCCTCCCCTCCCGGCACCTTCCCTGGCACTGCAGGAATTGCAAAACCTGTGCCCACACCACCCCCATCACCTCCATCCAAGGGCCGAAAGGAGCCTTCCACATCCATCAAAGTTTCACCTGCACTTTCACACATGTCATTTACTGTATCCGTTGCTCTACATTGGGGAGACAGGACACCTACTCTCAGAGCGCTGCACAGAACATCTCTAGGATACCCACACCAACCAACCCCACCAGCCCAAGGCCAAACACTTCAACTCCTCCTTCCAATCCGCCAAGAACGTGCAGGTCCTGAGCCTCCTCCATCGCCACTCCCTCACCACCCGACACCTGGAGGAAGAACGCTTCATTCTCCTCCTCGGGACCCTCCAACCCCATGTGGATTTCACCAGTTTCCTCATTTCCCCTCCCTCCACTTTACCCCAGTTCCAACCTTCCAGCTCAGCACCGTCCTCATGACCTGTCCAACCTGTCAATCTCCCTTCCCACCTATCCACTCCAACCTCCTCTCCGACTTATCACCTTTACCCCCACCTCCATCCAGCTATTGCACTCTCAGCTACCTTCCCCCCAGCCCTACCCCTTCCCTCCCATTTATCTCTCCACTCTTGAGGCTCCAAGCCTTATTCCTGATGAAGGACCTTTGCCCAAAATGCTGATTTTCCTGCTCCTTGGATGCTGCCTTACCTGCTGTGCTTTTCCAGCATCACACTCTTGACTCTAATCTCTAGCATCTGCAGTCCTCACTTTTGCCTTCAGTCCAACTTGTCCATACTGACCAGATATCTGAAATTAATCCAGTCCCATTTGCCAGTATTTCGCCCATATCCCTCCAAACCCATCCAGATGCCTTTTAAGTGCTGTAATTGTACCAGCCTCCATCACTTCCTCTGGCAGCTCATTCCAGACACAGACCACCCTCTGCGTGAAAAAGTTGCCCATTAGGTCCCTTTTAAATCTTTCACCTCTCACTTTAAACCTTTTCCTTCTAGTTTTCGACTCCCATACCCTGGGAAAAAGACCATGGCTATTCACCCTACCTATGCCCCTCATGATTTTATAAACCTCAATAAGGTCACCCATCAGCCTCTTACGCTCCAGGAAAAACAGCCCCAGCCTATTCAGCCTCTTCCTGTTGCTCAAACCTTCCAACCCTGGCGACATCCTTGCCTTTAGGATTTTGCTTTTAGGATTATGCCTCTCGACTTACATACTCCCAAACAGAGAAGACAGATTTTCTGTTAAGGAGCAATTTGTACAGCAACAGTGATACAAATAAACAACTTGTATAGACAGTAGCATTTCACATACATATACAGAGCTCTCTCTCTCTCTCTCTCTGTCTCTGTCTCTGTGTCTCAATTTTCCTGCTGCGTTAATCAGGCCTGAGTTGAGACATGGTCTTGTTTTGTGCACAGCTGTGGGAGCCGGCACTGAGACAGGTGACAATGACAGCTGCTCCTTACAGTTAATCCCCTCTGTTTCAGACTGCTCCCTCTGCCGGACACAGCCCCAACAACCCCTTTGACCTGAAGGTGCAATGGAAACCCTGAAATGACAATCAATGACAATGCCACTAATTCAGTTTGGCTGGGTAATCGCTCCCATTTTGTGACATCGCCCTCGCCCCCCCCCCCCAATCTCCAGCCTGCCCACCTTCACTTTGCATAACCGCGACAGCTTACAATTATAGGTCACTCAATAAGCTTTTTAGGTCAAAGGCCAAAAGTCAAAAGGAAGCACCTGCTACTGTGGGACAGGCACAAGATAAACAAGTTACCCAGAAATATCTCTATGATACTCATGTTTGTGGGATTCTAACACAGTTAATATAAAGATCTTCAGCCTTTTATCATTTGGCCCACTAAAGCTGCCTACTATGTTGCTTATCCAAAGTTTCTACTATTGCTCTCCCTCCCTTTCAAATATGTGAATTGATTCTAAGTCTTTAATCTCCTGGAACTGTAAAGACCATATTCTCACAGACCTGTGTGAGGGGATGATATACTGATTTTGGAAGAGCACATACTCACCACAATGATGAGGTTAAAGGGATCAACTTCTGAGGACCAGCTCTTTAGATTAGAATTGCATTTGCCTCGATATAAACATTTAAACTTTGAACTGACTGAATCAATTCAGGTGATTTCAAATGACAAGATGGCATCCTTATGTCCACATTTCAGCCTGTACTTTGAAAGATGCCCATTAACTTGTCTACATCATTAAAGGAAGTTAAAGAAGTAGTAGGGGAGCTATAGTCTTTGTGAGATAATCCCGGAGTTTAGGACCGAGGCAGCTGAAGGCATATGTATCAATGGAGTAATTAAAATCAGGGAGGCACTGGGGCTTGTTTTGGTGATGTAGACATCTCAGAGGGTTGTGTTAGACAAGGGTGAAGCCGGGAGGGTTGGAAGTAGAGACTGCAACTTAGAACTTAATCTAAACTGAGATATTGCTTTAAGAATGTGCAGTTCATATGCTGCATGGTCTGTCTCAATTTTAACCCTTCACCACCCAGTCGAGTCTCGCTGATATGTCCCATCCCGATCCCTTTGTTTAACAGTCAGGAACAATTCAATTTTCTCTGTCAAGCCTCCCTGTACTCTCCAGCTTATCTCAGGGCATGTTTACTTCACCCTTATCTGTTCGCCTTCTGTGACACTTTCCAGCCTCCAGCCTCCCTGAGCTTATGGGTCTGTGGATTCATTCATAATGGTCAGCCAAAATGGCTGCTTATATCAGCCCTGTGCTCCTTAACACAAGTGTGAATTGGAAAGGAGATGAAGCTTTTGACCTCCTTGAGGAGAATTACCTCACAAAGGGTCTTGGAGGCAGCTCAATTTTAAGCACAATATTCAGCAGTCAACAACAATTTTCTTAAACCATTCAAATTTCAGGTACATCTGGTTAGGCCATTCCCTGAGGGTATGGAATATTTGCCCGGATACCTCTGCACTAATGGGTATGGACTATCCTTTTTTGTTGTCTCATGGTCAGTGACAATTCTCCTCAGGCAAGAGGAAGTAAAGCTTTCCCCATCAGTCTGCTCTGCATGAGTAGTATTCATCATTGGACTGGCCACTTTATCCCTTTGGAAGGATAGCGCATTAGTTTATTCACTGACTCCTAATCAAACCCAGGAATTAAATGGGTGAGCTTGAATATGTCAGCCCTTAAGTCTGAGTTGCCTGTGTTTCCCCCAGCAGTGTTACTCTCCTGTTGTGAGGAAGGGTCATAGGACGCAAAACATTAACTCTGGTTTCTCTTCACAGAGGTTGCCAGATCAGCTAAGCTTTTCCAGCAATTTCTGTTCGTGTTACTGTCCCGTCTAAGCTTGGGCAATCTTAATTGGAACTCCCTTTCTTTCCAGGGATTTTAATTCTTCTTTCCTTCAATGCCTCTCTTCCATCTTCCTATTGGAATTTCTGTTCTTTTTTGAGCTTTCCAATATTAACTTATCTGCCTCACTATTCTCCGTTTCCAGTACGAGATATTTTGCTCCTCATTTTGTCAATTTTTTTTGTTTTCCTATCTCTCCAAATCTAAATGCCTAGCTACCTCTTTTAACTTTTTAAATGTCATTTCTTTGCACTCTGTGAAAGCTTTTACATTAAATATGAACATTTTTGCACTTTTGTGTCACAGACCCATTAAAGTCTCTTTGCAGTTTTTGTTTGAGAAATACATTTTGAAGAAACAGTACTCCGATCCTTTTGTTAGTCTTTTGAAATGTACCTGCGATAGGATTAGAGTTAACCTCAAAATTGTTACAATCAGGTGAGGAAGGGTGAATCTGCTCCACTCTTTATAATCTTCTCGGCTGACCAGAACAGAGACTTTTAGCTCTTCAACAACAGTAGCTGTATCACATTCCCATTAAAACATTATCATCAGGACAGAATTAAGGAACCAATTGCAGGGCTTCCTTGAGTGATAAAAAGAGAAATTTTCTGACTTATTAACTCTGATAAATGCAATAAAACAAATCATCTGACACACAACTTTTCAGTTTTTAACAAGGGAGGGTATATGGTATAATTGGAAAATAAAAGACATGCAATTTAATGAGATTGTAGAGTCCTTGAGTTGTTATAGTTGAACCTAAGATGACTGCTGTTTGATTGACATCTTGTATCTTCAACCGTGGTGAAATCTGGAAATATCCTTGAGTTGTCAGTGAACAGATATTTCTCCAATTTCTTTCACAACAGAGCCCTGTTTTCAGCACAGGCAGGGAGAAAGTTAACCTTCTAATCTTGTTACTAAACCGTGGTGAAATCTGGAAATATCCTTGAGTTGTCAGTGAACAGATATTTCTCCAATTTCTTTCACAACAGAGCCCTGTTTTTCAGCACAGGCAGGGAGAAAGTTAACCTTCTAATCTTGTTACTAAAATTCTTCGGTCTTTCTGTTGCTCTATCAACCAACTATTGAAAAATAGCTCATTTGTATATCGCAGGTCTGTCCCTGTTAGCTTTCCAAGCGAGATGATTGCAGGCAATATTTCATGTCCAAAAATATGCAACCTGTCAGAAAAGTGTCCATTGATATAGGAAATGCAAGTTTCCTTCACCTGACTTAGCTAGCTGGTTTCAGTGTCTTCAAATAAAATTATAGTCAGTTCAATTTCCTTTATTTCACTTTGCTTTCCGGAACTTGCTGCACCCTCCAGTTAGATGATCACGGCAGCCAGTTTAAGGGCATATTTCTTCTTCCTAAAACACAATTTAGTCTAGGAAAGACTCAGGAATTAAAATCAGATGATGGAAATGGAAAATTGATCATTCATATTTTACTACTGCCTCGAAACAACCTAGGTCCTTGCTTAAAGCTGCTCAAACCATATAATGGCTGAGTTCCTGCTATAGTATGGCACCATTTGGATAAATCAGTGCCTGGAGAGTATTGCAGAAATCTAATCACAATTTTGTGGTCGTTTTTATTATGACTCAGTTTTATCATGCTCATTGCATTTCTCTTGGAGTAATTAATGGGGGGAAGGGGGTATTCATATGTTAAGATTATGTGTTTGTCTTTTTTGTGGATTGCTTCAAAATTGTTTCCTTCCTTTTTCTCCTTTCCTTGCCCCCAGTCCTGAAAATTTAAACAACAACAACTTCTGTTTATATCTCCAGCCAGCAAATAGTTATTGTTCGCATGTGATACTGGATGAGAGAAAGTGGCCCCTTTAGAGCGCAGATGGTCAGGGGAGCTTTAACAGGGAGTGTTCAAAATTGATGAAGTGAGTTAATGAGAGCAGACAGGGAGCAACTGCTCCTATTGGTGGGAGTATTGTTAACTGGAGGAGACAGATTAAGACAAAAAGCACACAGAGGAAGAAATGACCAGAATTTCTTTTTAAACTCAGTGAGTTGTTATGATCTGGGGTGCACTATTTGAAATGACAATGGAAGGAGACCCAATATTATTTTCCAAAACGGCCCTGGATGTTAATTTTTAAAAGGAGCAAATTGTAGAAAATGAGGCAAGTAGTAGTTGGACTGAGGTAGACAAAAAAAACCTAACAAAAAGCTAACGCGATGGCTTCAATGGCCTGCTTCTGAGTGACTGTGGGTGGGAATGAGAGGGGGCACTGGGTGGGTGGAAGACAGGGAGGGACTGGTATCCCCCTTTGCAACTGAAGTCACTTTGTGTGATCAGCAGCAAGAACATTTGGATCTTTTCTTATGCTCGTCCCATCTCTGAAGTTAAATTTAGTGCCTCTACTGAAATTAGACTGAATCTAGTGAACTCAATAAAAACCGAAAGAACTGCAGATGCTGTAAAACAGAAATTGCTGGAAAAGCTCAGCAGGTCTGGCAGCATCTGTGGAGGGAAGTCAGAGTTAATGATTCAGGTTGCATGACCCTTCCTCAGAACAGATTTATCTCCACAGATACGGCCAAATCTGCAATGTCTGAGGTTTCTTTTCGTTAGCTCACTCAATGTCCATTTTGAGACCTTCCAAACATCTTTACAATCACTGAAGCACTTTTGAACTGGAGTTACTGTAATAACATGAAGGTTGTCAGCACATAGTGGAGTTGAAATACACAACATGGCATTTGACAAAGGAGGAGAAGGTTGAAATCTTTGTGGCAAGTAGGTGTCGTTGGCCAGCCAGCATTCATTGCCCGTCCCTAGTTGCCCTTGAGAGCTGCCTTCTTGAACCACTTGAGTCCACTTGCTGTGGGTTTACCCATAATGCCATTAGGGATGGAATTCAAGCACTTTGACCAAGCATCAGTGAAGGAACGGTGATATATTTCCAAGTCAGGATGGTGAGTGTCTTGGAGGGGAATGTGAAGGTGGTGGTCTTCCCATGTATCTGCTGCCTGTGTTATGGGCTTGGAAGGCGCTGTCTGATTTTTCTGTTGGTGACTTTCTGCAGTCCGTCTTGTAGATATTACTCACAGCTGCTACTGAGTGTCGATGATGGAGGGAGTGGATGCTTGTGGATGTGGTGCCAATCAAGCGGACTGTTTTGTCTTGGATGGTACCAAGCTTCTTGAGTGTTGTTGGGACTGCACATACCCAGGCCAGTGGAGAGTATTCTACCACACTCCTGACTTGTGCCTTGTAGATGATGGACAGGCTTTGAAGAGACAGGAGGTGAGTTACTCACTACAGTATTCCTAGAATCTGACCTGCTCTTGTAGTCACTGTGTTTATGTGGTGAGATTCTGGTTAATGATAATCCCCAGGATGTCGATGCTGGGGTATTCAATGATGGTAACACCATGGAATGTCAAGGGTTGGTGGTTAGATTGTCCCTTATCAGTGATGGTCATAGAGTGGCAATTGTGTGGTACGAATGTTACTCATCACTGAACATTGTGCAATCATCAGCAAATATCCCCACTTCTGACCTTCTGACAGAGGGAAGGTCAATGAGCAAGCAGCTGAAGATGGTAGGGCCTAAGTCCCTACCTTGATGAACTTCTGCGGAGATCCCCTGGAGCTGAGATGTCTGATCTCCACAACCACAATCATATGCCTATGTGCAAGGTTTGACTCCAACCAGCAGGGAGTTTGCCCTCTGATACCCACTGATTCCAATTTTGCTAGGGCTCCTTGATGCCACATGCCAGTTGAATGATACCTTGATGTCAAGGGCTGTAACTCTCGCCTCACCTCTGGAATTCAGCTCTTTTGTGTTTGAACCAAAACTGTAATGACGTCAGGAGCTGAGTGGCCCTGGCAGAACCCAAACTGGGAGCCAGTGATCAGGTGCTGCCTGATAGCCCTGTTGATAGCACCTTCCATCACTTGACTGATGATCAAGAGTACACTGATTGTGTGGTAACTGGCCAGGTTGGACTTGTCCTGCTTTTTATGTTCAGGACATACCTAGGCATTGTCGGATAGACACCCAGTATTATAACTGGAACAGCTTAGCTGGGGGAGCAGCAAGCTGTGGAGCAGAAATCTTCAGCACTAGTGCTGGAATGTTGTCATGACCCATAGCCTTTGCAGTATCCACTACCACTAATCACTTCTTGATATTATGCAGAGCGAATTGAATTGGGTGAAGGCTAGTAACTGTGTTGCTGGAGAAGGCCGAGATGGATCATCCACTCGGCACTTCTGGCTGCAGATTGCTGTGAATGCTCTTTTCTTACACTCATTTGCTGGGCTTTTCCATCATTGAGGATGGAAATATTTGTGGAGCCGCCTCCTCCAGTGAGTTGTTTAATTGTCCACCACCATTCACGACTGGATGTGACAGGACTGCAGAGCTGAGATCTGATCCACTGGTTGTGGGATCACTTGGCCCTGTTTATCACTTGCTGCTTATACTGTTTGACATGTAAATATTCCTGTTTGGTAGCTTCACCAGGTTAATGCCTCATTTTCAGGTATGCCTGATGCTGCTCATGGTATGCCCTCTTACACTCTCCATTGAACCAGGGTTGATCCCCTGGTAATGGTTGAGTGGAGGATATACTGTACCATGAGGTTGCAGATTGTGCTGGAATACAATTCTGCTAATGGATGCCCAGTCTTGAGCTGTTAGATCGGTTTGAAGTCTGTCCCATTTAGCACGGTGATAGTGCCATACAACACGATGGAGGTTATTCTCAATGTGAGGCAGGACTTCATCTCCACATGGACAGTGCGATGGTCACTTTTACCGATACTATCATGGACAGATGCATCTGCAGCTGGTAGATTGGTGAGGATGAGGTCCAGTATGTTTTTCCCTCTTGTTGGTTCCCTCACCATGTGTCGCAGACCCAGTCTAGTAGTTACGTCCTTTAGGACCCAATCAGCTCGATCAGTAGTGCTGCCGCCCAGCCACTCTTGGTGGTTAACATCGAAACCGACACCCAAGTGCATTTTGTGCCCTTCACATCTTCACTGTTTCCTCTAAGTATTATTGATCCTGGAGTGCTGAGGGAGGACAGTACGTGGTAATCAGCAGGAGGTTTCCTTGCCCATGTTTAACCTGGAGCCAAGAGACTACATTGGGCCCGCAGTCAATGCTGAGGACTCTCAGGGCAACTCCATCCCAACTGTATACCACTCTGCCACCACCGCTGCTGGGTCAATCCTGCTGCTGGGAGAGGGCATATCCTGGGACGGTGATGGTGGTGTCGTAAGGGATGATTCCGTGAGTATGACAATGTCAGGCTGTTGCTTGACTAGTTTGTGAGACAGCTCTCCCAGTTTTGGCACTAACCCTCAGATGTCAGCTAGGAGGACTTTACAGGGTGGACTGGGCTGTTTCTGCCATTGTCTTTTCCAATACTGAGGTCGATACCAGGTGATCTGTCGGATTTCATTTCTTTAAGACTTTATAGCGACTGATACCAATGTTTGCTCGGCCATTTGAGAGAGCAGATGAGAGTCAACCACATTGCTGTGGGTCTGGAGTCACATGTAGGCCAGACCAGACCAGGTGAGGATGGCAGATTTCCTTCCCTGAAGGGCATTAGTGAACCAGATAATTTTCCAACAATCGTGGTCAGCAATAATTATAGATTATATCTTTTTTGAAATCAAATTCTGCCATCTGCTGTGACAGGATTCAAACTGAGGTCCCCAGCTATTAGCTGATTTTCTGGATTAATAGTCTAGTAATAATACCACTCAGCCATCACCTCCTACTCAAGCAGGTCCGAAAGGACATAGCTGCTAGACTGCGTCTGCAGCAGGGACTAAGGGAACAAACAAGAGGAAGAGATATACTTGACCTCATCTTACCAATCTGCTGGTTACAGATGCATCTGTCCATGACAGTATCAGTAAGAGTGACCACCTTGGAGACAAAATTCAAAATCATGAGGAGCCTGGACAGAGTAAGAAAGAGAGAAAAAATTCCCATCGGTGGAAATATCGAGAACCAGAGGACAAGGATAAAGATGATTTATAAAAGAAGCAACAACAACATTTGTATAACAAAGAGTTATTAGGATCCTAAATACGCTGCATCAGACTGTGACAGAGGCAGATTCAATCATGGTTTTCAAACCAGAACTGGATCATTATCTGAAGAGAAATAATTACAAAGTTCCAGGGGAAACCAGAGAAATGTCACTTGGTAAATTGTTCTTATAAAAATCCAGCAATGACACAACGAACCAAATGGTCTCCTTCAGCATTGGAACTATTTGATTATTCAGTATGCTCTGCCATTTATTCAGTCGCTTTGGTTAATGAATGGTCACTATCATACAAGTTGCTTTTCATCATCAATCAAACCTGATTTCTCGTTCTCATTGGAAATAGACAAGAGAAGGCAAGTTTATATTTATTTGTGAAAGCCACATATGAATGTTCGAGGCAGAGAATGATAGAACTGAAGGCCAAAAAGAAAGTTATGAAGTGATGGGCATATCAGAACCTTGGTCAAACCCAGAGGGTGTAAATTCAGGACCCCGGAGATTTAGGATAAGAGGAACTAAAGGGAAAGTGACAGGGGTCACTGAACAGTTACCACAGACACAGAGGGCTGAATGGCCACCCCTTATGTTTTATGATTCAATGTCAAGTGTAGTTGTACAGAACACAGTAGGGACAATGAGGAGGAAGTTCTTTTTGGAAATCTCAAGTATCAAAAAGAATCTCAAGTATCAAAAAATAAAGTGTGAGCTTACATAAAGAGGATAAAGAGAGTATCTGAGAGCAAGAATATTACTATTATGAGAGCTTTTGGGCAACCTGGTATAAATTAGGAAGTCCAAGTATTCAGGAGTCAGAGCCAAGGTAATACATGACTGCTTCTTGACTCGGTGTACAATAGAAGTCACAAGAAACAGTGCTCATTTTGACCAAATGAAGGTAAAGTCACCATATCCTCACTTGACCATAGGACTGCTTTTACATCAGAGACAGAGAGAGAGAGATGACTATGGTGAGTTTAACCTGAGGATTAGACACCTCAGGCGAGGAGAGAGGTTGAGTAGGTGAGTGTCTCATGGTAACATCAGCTGGTGTAGGAATTGAACTCATGCCGTTAGTGTTACTCAGCATTGCAAACCCCCAGTTGTCCAGCCAAGTGAGCTCTGACTCAGCGCTGTGAGCGCTACAGAAATTAAATATTGTTTGTGAGGTTAAGTAGAAAAGTTATGAATTAACTTCAGAGGAGGCTGTAAGGTGACAACAAGAAACTCTAGTGAAAGAAGACGCCCTCTGATATCATTTCCTTTCCACACAATTCTGCACTGAGCTCATTCATACATTCTCTACATTTCAGATGTTCCAGACAATCAAACTCTTTGAATAGCCTTTTGGTTAGAATCATAGAAACATTACAGTGTGGAAACAGGCTCTTTGGCCCAACAAGTCCACACCGACCTTTTAAAGAGTAATCCATCCAGACCCATTCCCCCTACCCTATATTTACCCCTGACTAATGCACCTAATTTACACATCCCGAAACACTATGGGCAATTTAGCATGGCCAATTCACCTAAACTGCACACCTTTGGACAGGTTACCTGTACCAAAATCTACTTAGGTGTCTTGGTGTCAAATTTCACTTGGTAATCTGCATTGGGATGTTTAACCATATAAAAGACACTATATAAATGCAATCTACTGTTGTTATTTGGCAAAAAAACCACTTTGACTTGTCATTTTGTTGCTATTGAAGGGAGATTACAATGGAGCAGTCTGGGAAAGGACATGGTGCTCATTGTGGTCATATTTCAGTTACTTGCTAAGAGGCCACAGTGAGAGTGAACAAACCCTCAGATGAAACTTGAGGATTAGCACTGAATAACTTTTCCCTTTCAGATTTCCCGTTACAGCTCACCAAAGTTTAGCTGAGCAGCAGGTAGGCTAATTGCCACAGGGATTCAGTAATGATAAACAGGAAAGAGGTTCAGTATTATTCATTTCATCAGGGGTTTGAATGGAGAACGCTATTTCAGCTATTTAATCCCATCCATCCGGAATGTCAAATCTATGTTTTCCTACGATAGCTCCCAGCTATTTCTTCCAGGATTCCAGTGTCCTGGCCTCAGCAACCCTTCCTGCCAACCTACTCATGCTACTGATTACCCTTTTACATTGTGAAAGAACTTGACGTAAAACTGCCAACCTCTAGGGGGGAAATTCAGCTGTAAAACCTTTATTGAAAGAAAAAAAATCTGGTTAGTTGTACATGGTTCTGGACTCACCACTCCAAAATTGTCGCTAAGCAACGTGAAATTATAGAAGGTAGAGCTACATGGACATGACCACAATCATTTACTTGTTGAGTTACTGATCTCAGCTGTTTTCTTATAGGGAGGGGTAGCAGCCAAGTGCCAGGCATGTCCAGCTATGGGTTGAGATTCATCAAAGTCTACAGTTATAGATGATATGGACTCTTTGAATATGAACAGCAGCACCAATGCACTCTATCATGAGAGGGGCTTCAAGGTCCTGTCATTTCCTATATGACTGTCCCTGACATTCTTCCTCCTTGGTGTTTGTTACAGCTTGTGGAAGCATCCAAAACCAGGGCTCATAAAATCAGACAGTCGTTATAAATCAGGAGTTCAGGAAAATAAATACCTAAATGGTTACCCCAGGCAAATAACTTGGATATCTCTAAGAGGAAGTTAGCTATATACATGAGGGAGCAAGGAATAGAAAGCTGTGCCAGTAGAGTTCAAGGAGTGATGGTGGGAGGGGATTTGTCTGCAGCATTAACGCCAACGTAGATCAGATTACCCGTTTCTGTTGTGTAAAATTAAATGTTGTTCTATGATGTGACAATGAAGACAAATTCTCTCTCATTACTTCAAATACTTCCTTGACTTCCACACTGTAAATTGCTATCCCTTCAGGTTCAGAGGATCATGATAGGAACATCACAATAACCTGCATTCTCACAGGCAACACAATGCCCACCATCTCACATAACAACCAACAGTAGGATTCTGTGGGGTCACATTTTTATGAGGTCTTAGGTCAGAGGCACCTCTTTGATGTTGATTCAAACTAAATGACAGATATTCTCTTCTGTACTGTTTCTAAACACAGCTTAGACCTTCTCTGTATTTTTGAAATGATTCCTTTTTGTGATAACATATAATTTAATAAAATGTCTGTGGTCACAAATTAAATGGTTAATGCAAATCCCCCTGGGTTCCTAAGTTCCCTTTTACTGGTATTTGGTATATACAGTATACCACAAAGGTTTTTACAGCTCAAATGCTCTGAATTGAAGAGGTCTATTTGGGTTGATATTGTTATCTATTTTTACATAACATGGAGATCCAGACCACAGGCATCAAATCAGACCCACAGCCAAGAAACAATCTTAGACTCTTTTGTAAGTGGGTTATTGAGGAAGAGGGACAGTGTGTTAGTGAGACGGAGGGGCAGTGGGTTAGTGGGGGGGCAGTGGATTAGTGAGGGGGAGGGGCAGTGTGTTAGTGAGAGGGAG
>NC_057730.1:39191563-39264566 GCF_004010195.1 Chiloscyllium plagiosum
CGGGGCAGTGGGTTAGTGACGGGGAGGGGCAGTGGGTTAGTGAGGAGGAGGGGCAGTGGGTTATTGGGTTAGCAGGGCCAGTTGGGTAGTGGTGTGCCCTATAATCAGTCTATGTTTATGTGTTATCTCAGTACAGTAGATGGGAAATGCAACTTCTAGACATTTTTAGCAGAAAGGAAAATTAAACAGGAACTGGGTGAAGATACCTCAGCAGCACAACCTCTAACCTTCCACCTCCTTACCATTGGGTAAAAAACATCTTTGATGCTGCAGTGACTGCAGATGCCCTTTGACCTTTTCAAGGTAAAGGGAAGGGGTATGGTGAGGGACTGCGACTGAAGAGACAGGTTTAGCTGAATATTTTTAAAAACGTTTAGTGTGCAGAACTGATTATACAATTTTGTATTTCTCTTCAATATGGGACCTAGAATTATTTTTATTCCAAAAGCATTACAGAGCTGTGTCATGGGGACAGGGAAGGATTGGTCATGGTAGGAAACATATATCTTGAAAGAAGTTTCTGAAATTAAATGATTCTTTTGAACACTGAAGAATGGGCAGTGAAGCAGTTGGGTCTTATCAGCTGAAATTCTTAATCCTGGATAATTATGGAAGGGAAACTATTAATGTGATCGTATACCCACACCATTGAAAGGCAGCATTTACTGGCATTCAGAAAGTTGTCTTTCTAACGCAGAGCTCCACATCTCCCCCTCCCTTTCCACACTGCAAGAGTCTACACCAGTCATCTCTCTGATGAATGGTTTGTCTGGGTCCCTGCTGTACCAAGCACACACAGCTGCCTCATTCTTTATGAAGCAAAAATACCAGGGACCTTGCCAGGGCACCAGTCACCTCCTCTCTCTCACTGGCGACCAGCTGCAGGGTACCTCGGCCAAGAGCCACCGATTCCATTTTCCCAAAAAAAAAGTCATTTAAAAAGCACAATATGGACAATGAGGCTTGGTGTTCGTCAGCCTCCCCATCCCCCCCACCCCCAATCAAAAATTAACCCCTCATAACGATAACGGAGGCCAGGTTCAGAGGAAAAATGAATTACAATTGGCAGCACTTGATTGAGAATTCCTCAGGATAGTGCCCGTGGGTGTGGATGAACAGCAGTAGGCATAGCTGGCACAGACGGAAGAAGGCGTAGGGTTCAGTGCGGAGGCAGCTGGTGATCATAAATAAATCTCAAAAATGTTACTAAAAGGGTGGACGGGTGCAGAACTCTGACTTCCTGGTCTTGGCGGGAATGCTGTAAAAATGGAGCAGAGGGTGGGGTCCATTTTCTGCCAGGAGCCTTCAAAGTGTCAGAACCTTTTTGACGATGTATTTGGCTGCTCCCAGTCCAGCCTGCAAAGCGAAGCCCTTGTGGTATCTCCACTGGGCGATGGGAACAGATCACTGTGAACGCTTTGGCAGTTTTGTTTAGTTCGTTTCCCTTGAGAAATGCCTCATTGATGATCGATCCTGCCGTGGTGGGCGCTTGCTGTCAATGCTGGGTTCCCCAGAGGCAGCTAACCTCTGCTGCTGCCTGACCATCTGCCCACCACACAGCTGCCCTACTGCCCGGGTGGGTACATTGGTCACGTGAGTGCTTGGGTGTTCAAAATCCCTCCCTACATTCCTAGATAACTTTGTGTATCTACATTCCCAAACTCATCAATCATTTCCAATCCGTTAACTCCTTTAGCAATACTCCTCACTCTTATAGAATCATACAGCACAGGAGGAGACCATTCAGCCCACCATGCAGGGTTGGATAGAGCTGTCTTGGATAGAGCTGTCCAATTAGGCCATCTTCCCCCTGCTCTTTCCCTACAGCCGCAGCTTCAAGTCTTTTCCTTTCAAGCATTTATCCAATTTCCTATGGAATATCGGGATTGTGGAGACTCACTACTCAAACTCCAACACCATTCTCATTCCAACACCAACTGGCTGCCAGGCATTGCTAGTCCTGTTCTGCCTTAATTTCAGAGATATGTGTGAATGAAGAGTGTGAAGGCCCAACCAAGAAAGAGAGAAAGTGTAAACAGAAGAGAAAGGGAGAGGGGAGTGAGAAGGCGAGAGAGAGAAAGAAAGGAGCAGAGCGAAAGTGAGGAGAGAGAGTGTGAGAAGGGAGAGAGTGTGAGGAGAGACAGACACATACAGACAGACAAACAGAAATTGCACATGAAGTTTTGGGCAGAATCTGAAGCACAACCATTGAGATTTACGATGAAGAGGTTCCCACTCTGTCCATCATGCCTGCTAGCTCTTTATTTGAGGAAGCCAAAATGAATTCCAAAGCTGTGGATCTTCCTGCACTTCAAATATCGATCCTGTTTCTCAGTAATTGATTCAATGGTTCCAGTTTTAACCACCTACTGGATTCCACGCTCCAACAAATTCCAACAGAATTTTCATTTCAGTGACAGGTTAATGCGTAGTCAGTGATGACACCCCGAATAAGAACATAGGAGGTTGGAGAAAGAGGAAGCCATTTGGCCCATGAACCTATTCCAGCATTCAATAAGGTCCAGACCGATCTGTTTGTGGACTTAAATCAATTTCCAGCCTCTATAATTCTTGACACCCTTGTGGATCAAAGTTTTGTCCAGCTCAGTCCTCAATGACATGGCCTCCACCAATCATTGGGAAGAGAATTCTTCAGACAAATGAACTTCAGAGAAGAAATTCTTGCATTTTTCAGTCTTATATAGTGACTACTTATTTTTAAACTGTGTCACTTAGTTCTGGATGTCCCCATGATGGGAAACACCCTGATAGCATCAATCCCCTCAGGCCCACTCAGCATTTAATGTGCTACCATAAGATGAGATTTAGCAGAAAGACACTCTCATTACATGCAATGTGAGCGTTATCCGAGATTCCTAACTCAGGTGAAAGTAATAGACGCACTGAGCCTGAGTGCTGTGACTGGTCAGGTGGGAGAAATCACCTGGGATCAGGACCATGAAGATATGAATTTGCCACAGGTAGCCTGCAATCCTCATGAATGATAAGTGCACGCCATAGATAAGCCTTGAGTGAGTTAGTATTGAGAAACTGCACTGTTCACACTGCACTGTACAGATCAGAGACAACTACAGAGACAATGAAAACTACACCTGCCCCATTCTCCTAAAGGAACGGCCTTCAAAACAGTATCATGTTTTCTGCTTTCAGATGTAGACTAACTGTGAGGGCACTTCCAAAAAAAGGTAGTGCTTGTGTGTTCATGATTCCCTGCCTGCTCACTTTACGTGGTTTAAGCACAAGTTTACAAGACATGGAGCTGTACATGTGCTGTCCTTTGTATCACTGTAAGTTTTTGACTGCTGATCTGTTCTTACTACTGGAGGTGACAAAGACTGGGAAAAGAGGAACAGCCCTGGGTCCATTAAAACACATCCATCCTGAAACCAGACTTGCAGATTGCATCAGAATGCAATTGTACAGTATCAATGCCTTGACTTTGGAAAATCACACAAACAGGAGGAGTCCCATTGACCTGTTTTCTCAATTTAATTAGAACACAGCTTGTCTATATCTCGACTCAATTTACTTGCCTTTCTTCCAAGTCCTTTAATGATTCTCACTGCACAAAAAAGCTACCGGTCTCAGATTTGAAATGTTCAATTTCTCTCAAACCCAGCAGCTTTTTGAAGGGCAAAGTGTTCTCCATCTCCAAAGTTCACTACATCGCTTCTGATTTGCTGGGTTCGTTCATTTTTAGATTGTGTTCCTTGTTCTGCAGAGGACTCTCTATCTACCCAACCTTGTAATCACCTTTAATCAGACCACTCATTAATCTGCTGTACTCAAGGAAATACAGGTTGGCTGGGTGAAACCACAGCTGGGCTCTGAGTCACACGGGCCCGGGTTCAAGTCTCACGTGATCCAGGAGTGTTTCATGGCCTCTCTGAGCAGGTTGATTAAAAATACCTACTGTATAAAACTCAAATTCACAATTTAGCCCTGGTATTGTTCTGCTGAAACCAGGCTGCTCCCCATTCAAGGCTAATTCTGAAAAAAAAATATTTGGCACCGGTAATCTCCACTTAGAGCGATTGGTAATGTTTTCCACCAGTTGTCACATTAAGAAGGCTGCGCCTATTTAATGTGTAGCTCTGCGCAAAATTATTTATAGCACAAAAGGTGCTACAACTTCACAAATAGCTCTCGTCAGTGCCCCCACTTTAACCTGTGTCGATCAATTTGAGTAAAAGCCTCCCCCACTGCCCACCTAGAAGTTTAATTAAAATAAGATGAAGCAGGTGAGTGGTGTGAGTATCGACTAACTACATTATTTCACTCGTTACCTCAGCACACAGAAGTATGAGCAATGACTCAGATGTCAAACATTAATGAAACAGAATGCATTCCACCAGCGGTGTCGGTGGAATAGCTGACTTCAAGGCCTCCAGATAAGCCACAGGTCACACCAGCTAATGACTCATGATATTTATGGGGCTGGCAAGAGGGTGGGACACAGAGAAGGAAAAGACTTTGTGCCAACGAAAGTGTATCAGGTGCAGGGAAATGAAGCATTAACGCAGGGCAGTCCCTCGGAGACAGCATTCAGGAATGACACAACCACTGATGACCATGGAAAGAAGAACAGCAATGGCAGGCATTGATGCTTGTTCTTTTCACCTCAAAAGTAGTGAGTGACTATTCAACTGCAGGAGGAAGTGCAGGAAAGCCTGTTCTTGCTTTCCTGATCCACATTACTATTCTGCGAGCATTAGTGTGCAGCCTCCAAAGACAGGAATCCCACTGATGACATTTTTACTGCACTGGTCACGGGGAACTGACCCTGACCATAGCAACTCTAAAGAAAGACCTGCATTTATGTAGCACCAAACAGAACTTCTGGACATCCCAAGGTGCTTTGCGACCAATTAAATAATTCTTTATTTGGAAGTGACATTGGCTGAGGCCGAATTATTGCCTAGGACGCTGAGTAGAGTTGACCTACCCTTCATTGAATAATGCCCGGGCACTGAAATAACTGTACAGAGGCTGGTATCCTGTCACCAAACCTTTGTGGGCGGCACAGTGGTTAGCACTGCTGCCTCACAGCGTCAGAGACCCGGGTTCAATTCCCGCCTCAGGCGACTGACTGTGCACATTCTCCCCGTGTCTCGTGGGTTTCCTCTGGGTGCTCCGGTTTCCTCCCACCATCCAAAAATGTGCAGGGTCAGGTGAATTGGCCATACTAAATTGCCTGTAGTGTTAGGTAAGGGGTAAATGTAGGGGTATGGGTGGGTTTCGCTTCGGCGGGTCGGTGTGGACTTGTTGGGCTGAAGGGCCTGTTTCCGCACTGTAATCTAATCTAATGTAATCTCCCTTTATTGACAGGTGGGATAGCCTCGATACCGATCCAGCTCCGTCAGAGGCAGCTCCCAGAGTACGTCCAACACTTCCATTTATTTTCTTTTTTTGACAAGCAGTGCCCTTCACAAAACAACTCCTGGTTATATATTTTTTTCTCTTTAACCCCCACACTACCACCTAACTGCGGTAGTGCTTATTATTATTATTTTTCCCCAGCACCCATGGTGTGTGTGTGCAGGTGTGAAATACAGTGAGAGACACAAGGTGCATGAATCTTTATTCAATTTCCACCACCAGGAAGACAGGAAACACCCGAGTGGCCAGTGATAAGCAGTGCCCTTCACATCAAAGGGCAATGCTTTGTGATCAAAACAGTGAAGGGGAGGGCAGGAATTAAATCAAAATAGAGTTGGAGGGGGAAATAATGCACTCCACTCCCTGCGGCGCCCACCTCTCCCTGACCAACTCCAGGGTGTTGGTGGACACCACGTGCTCCTTCTCCAAGGACACCTGGGCCCTAACGTAAACACTTCCATTTATTTTTTTTTTACCGTGGAAGAGGGGCAGGCAGTTGGCCCTAAATCTCCTGTTTTTTTTTACAAAGTGCACCAATCTTTATTCCAATTCCCACTCCTGTTTATATATATTTTTTTCTTTTTTTTTATATTTTTCCCCTTTAACCCCCACACTACCACCTAAGTGCGGTAGTGCTTATTTTTTTTCCCCCGCACCCATGGTGTGTGTGTGCAGGTGTGAGACACAGTGAAAGACACAAAGTGCACCAATCTTTGTTCAATTTCCACCACCAGGAAGATAGGAAAACACCCGGGTGGCCAGTGACAAACACTGCCCTTCACATCAAGGGACAGTGCTGTGTGATCAAAACAGTGAAGGGGAGGGTAGGGACTAAATCAAAATAGAGTTGGAGGGGGAAATGATGCACTCCACTCCCTGCGGCGCCCACCTCTCCCTGAACAACTCCAGGGTGTTGGTCGACACCGCGTGCTCCTTCTCCAAGGACACCCGGGCTCTAACGTAAACACTTCCATTTATTTTTTTTTATTTTTATTTATTTTTTTTTTCACCAATCTTTATTCAAATTCCACCACCAGGAAGATAGGAAAACACCCGGGTGGCCAGTGACAAACACTGCCCTTCACATCAAGGGACAGTGCTGTGTGATCAAAACAGTGAAGGGGAGGGTAGGGACTAAATCAAAATAGAGTTGGAGGGAGAAATGATGCACTCCACTCCCTGCGGCGCCCACCTCTCCCTGAACAACTCCAGGGTGTTGGTCGACACCGCGTGCTCCTTCTCCAAGGACACCCGGGCTCTAACGTAAACACTTCCATTTATATCTGTTAGCCAGGGCTCCCTGATTGGACCAGATTAACAACCTCAGTCAGGGAACTCATATCCACCTGGCTGATGTAGTTACAATCACTACATCCTTCCCTCTCTGAGTCTGAGGACATAGGCTAATTCATTTGTTGTATAGCTTCTCCTGGGACGTTGTAATACTGGGTTGGTTTCCTCCAGCATTGTCGCTGATATGGGCAATGTGTAACGCACAAGAGCTCACCTTTTGTACCCAGAATGCCTTAGAAGAAATTCCCTTTTTCAGATGGCAGAGGAGTCAAGATGGTGACATCTGCTGTGTCCATCTCAGATTCCAAGGTATTTTCAACACTTGACAGAGAAGGAGAACCCATAGGTTCCAGAACAGCCGGAATGGCTGTCGAGGGAGCCTGGCACATTGTGCTCCTGCACTATTTGAGAGTTTGCAGCTTTCATATGGTCCACTCTTTCTTAGAATCATAGAATCCCTACAGTGTGGGGACAGGCCCTTCAGCCCAACAAGTCCACACTGACCCTCCAAAAGGTATCCCACCCAGACCCATTCCTCTATTACTCTACATTTACCCCTGACTAATGCAACTAACCTACACACCCCTGAGCACTATGGGCAGTTTAGCCAATTCATCTAATATTTTTGCATCTGTCTAACTGGGCAGACAGGGCAGAATTTACCAGGCTATTTGAAAGGCAGCACCTTCAACACTTCTGCAGCACTCCTTCAGTACTGCACCATGAGTTACAGCTTTCAATGAGAGCTCCATCATATCAACACAGTGCCAGCTGCAAATCAGGCATCTTTTGTAGACGATCTTCTGAAGAAATTGAGAGTTGCTACTCATTACAGGACTGGTTAGGCACCGCCTTCTGATACACAACATCAGAAAACTTCACATAGCAAAACACATTGCCAAATAGTTCTTCACAATAAAGTCATGTGCATCCATCACCTCATTTATTCAAAAACATAACAACCCCAGTAAGATCAGAATATCTGGACCTTGAAGGTTGTGCTGTGTTAGTTGAGGAAAAGTGATGTTGCTAATCCTGTTGTGAATAGTAGCAAATATGGTGATAGCATATGGCAAATAATTTATAAGTACAAATAATTTAGGAACTGTCAGTCAGGCATGGTCCTGGACTTAACTTCAGGTAATAAAACAAGGCAAGTAATTGAAGTACCAGTGAGGGAGCATTTGGGGGACAGTGATCGTAACTCCTTTAGATGCAAGACTGTTATGGAAAAGGGCTGAAAATGTGTTGCTGGAAAAGCGCAGCAGGTCAGGCAGCATCCAAGGAACAGGAGAATCGACGTTTCAGGCATAAGCCCTTCTTCAGGAATGTGCCTTGGATGCTGCCTGACCTGCTGCGCTTTTCCAGCAACACATTTTCAGCTCTGATCTCCAGCATCTGCAGTCCTCACTTTCTCCTGTTATGGAAAAAGAACAAGGATGGGCCTGAAATCCAAGCTCTACGCTGGGGAAAGGCTGATCTTGTTAAGATCATATATAACTTGGACAGTGTGGACTGGGAGCAGATATTTTCAGGTAAGTCTGTGTCAGAGCAGTGGAATATATTTAACAAGGAAAGAGAGAGTGTGCAGGGCTATCATGCTCCAATAAAGACAAAGGGTGGGATGGACAAATCTTGTGAACCCCAGATATCAAACATTTTACAGGATTGGATCAAGGGAAAAAGGGAGGCTTGGACAGATGTTGGCTCAAAACAGAAGCCCTAGGGGAGTACAGAATATGTAAGAGGGAACTTACAAAGGAGATTAGGAGAGATAAAAGGGAGCATGAAAGAATAATGGCAAATAAAATAAAGGAAAATCATAAGTCTTTTAAGAAGTACATTAAAGGTAAAAGGATAACTAGGGAAGAATAGTCCCAACAAGTGACCCAGTGTTACAAGTGACCCAGTGGTACAAATGACCCAGGGGAGTCAGAGGATGTGGTTAGGATTCTAAGGGAATGTTAGTTTTCACAAGTGAGCGAGATAGTGTGGGTACAGAAATCAGGGAGCAGGACTGTAATATACCTAAAGAAGTTAATATAAACCCCCGTGTGGAAGTTCTGATGGGTCTGGGAGGTTTGAAAATAGATAGCTTTCCAGGGCCAGATGGAATGTAGCCCAGACTGCTGAGGGAAGAAGAGGAAATAGCAGAAGACCTGGTAATGATTTTCAATTCCTCTCTGGCCACAGGAGAGGAGCAAGAGAATTGGTAGATGTAGTACCGTTATTCAAGAAGGGAGAAAGGCATAAATCAAGAAACTACAGGCTGGTCAGTCTAACCTCAGTGGCGGGGAAATCATTGGAAGCCATTTTGAGGGATAGTATTAATTGGAGAGGCAGGGTTTAATTAAAAACAGTCAGCATGGTTTTGTTAAAGGGAGGTCACATCTGACCAACTTGATTGAACGTTTTGAAGAGATGACCAGGTGTTAAATGAAGATAATGCATTCTATATAATCTACTTGACTTGAGAAAGACATTTATTTGGCCCGTCATGGGAGACTGATGGTGAAGGTAAGGGTCCGTGGCTCCAAGGAAATTTGGCTAATTGGATCCAGCATTGGTTGAGTGGCAGGAAGCAGGTGATGGTCAAAGGCTTTTTTTGGTGACTGGAGGCCTGTGTGCAGTAGGGATCAATGTAAGGGCCTCTGCTACTTTGGGTATATTTAAATAATTTAGGCTTAAAAGTAGGAGGGTTGATCAGTAAGCATGCGAGTTATATGAACATTGGCAAGATGGTAAATAGTGAGGAGGATAGCCTTAGATTACAGGAGGATATCAACAGACTGGTCAGATGAACTGATTGGTGACAAATTGAATTCAGTCTGGTAAAGTGTAAGACGATGCACTTTGGCGGGACAAACAAGGGAAGGGAAAACATTATAATTTGATATCACTCTGGAAGCACTTAGGATCAGAGAGACCCTCCCCATGTGCTCTGGTCCTTTATGGTAGTCAGACAATTGGTAAAGGGGTAAGAAGGCATATGGGATACTTGCCTTTATAAGCTGCAACTTACATTTTAAGAACAGGGAGGTTATGCTGGTCAAGCTACAGCTAGAGTATTGGGCACAGTTCTGTAATCCATACTAGAGGAGGGATATCATTACACTGGAGAGGGTGCAGAGGAGATTTGTCCGGATGTTGTCTGGGCTGGAGAATTTCAGTTACGAAGAGAGATTGGACAGGCTGGATTTGTTTTCCTTACAGTAGGACGGGATTCAGGGGAATGTGACTGAGATGTATAACATAATGATGGAGGTTGGCAGGGTGGATGGGAAGAAACCTTTCCCCTTGATGAAGCTATCAGAGGGTGTTTCCTCCTCATGTACTTAGCTTCCTCTGAAAGGCAACATTAACTCAGCTACTCCTCATGTTAATAAGTGAAACATTATAACCAGTCTCTGGATAAAGTCATTACCTTGTGCTCCTTACTGAAAGTATTTGATACTATTTTATTAGATTTAGCTTCGGACTTACTAACAAGCAGAAACAACTTCATTCCATCTACACCAGTGAAAGCACTTCTTAAAATTAAAGATTAGACCAGCTTCTCTTGGCAAGAGAAAATAGCCCTCATCTGTCCATACTTCACTTACAGTTCGAGGCTCTCAGCTGGGATGGGGGAGCTGTTGTGAAGCCATGGCAGTGCCCCTACCCGTGGACCAGGAGATCCACATTCAAGCCCCACCTCTTCCAGAGGTGTGTAATAACATCTCTGAAAAGGTTGATTAGAGAAACACATCAAATGTTTTTAAAAAAAGCTCTCGGGGAGATGTCTTGTGGCACGTTGTTACTGTTCCTGCCTCTGAGCTGTGCGGTCCAGGTACAAGTCCCATCTGCTCTAGAAGTGCATCATACCATCTCCGAACTGGCTGAGTAGAAAAATAAGTTGAAAGAAAGTTCTCAGGGAGATGGTCGTTGTGGCACAGTGGTAGTGTCCCTGTCTCTGAGCCAGGAGGCCCAATCTTGTTTCAGAGGTGTATGGTAGCATCTCTGAAAGGATTGATTAAAAAATAAGTTCCTGAGGGATAAAAGAGAATTGGATGGATGTAGATAAATCATACTAACCCATTAGTTCTCTTCCTTCCCTTTTAATACAAACAGGTTCACTGCATACCTACAGCTAAACAGGTTAAACCAGCACAAAATGGAATTAGTTCACCAGCTAAAATTCCCAATATTCAGCAATTTTCCTTTTTGGTCTTCAACAACAGCTTCTATTTGTAAAACACCAGCAGTGTAGTGTACAGTGTAGCAATTGGTCCCAAGCCAGATAAAGAAATATTAGCCCAGGTGACCAAAGGCTTAGTCAAAGAAATAAAAGACAACCGTTTGAGTGAGGAAATTCAAGAGCCAAGAGCTCAGGAGATGAATGCACTTTCACTCATGAAAATATAGGATGCTCAAGAGGCCAGAATTGGATCAGTGCAAGAGTTTCCTGGAGGCGATGGATATTACAGAGATAGACAGGTGGCACCGACATAGAAGAACTTGAACATGAAGGTGAGAATTTTCAAACAGAGATATTACACAAAATCAGGAATCGCTGGTGAATATCAGCAGGTCTGCAGCATTTGGGCTTTGCTGATTTTCACCAGCAACCTCTGTTTTCGGTTCAGATCTCCAGCATCCACAGTTTCTTGTTTTATTTTGGGGTGTTACTTAAATGGTTTTCAAAGGGATAGCAAACAAGAGCTTGGGGGTGACAATTTCAGGACAACCGTGCTACTCCTTGAAATTTGTGGTCAGCTCTTCCTGTTAGTTTTAGATAGGGGAATAAATCTGAATGGCCCAGCCACCCACACACAGGCAGCAATGACCAGTTAATGCAAAATCAGGGCTACCTCCACAACCGCCTCCACCAAACAGCAGTGAAATAAAATGTGATCCTGTCATTTTAAACTGGCTCAGTGGAGAGCTGAGATCTTAAGAAAGTGACTTGAATTCTCTAGTGTTGCAGTGTGATTACAACCAGTACGTTTTCTCATCTAGTTAAATGTTAAGTGATTTATGAGGCATCGATGCTTGCCAAAGTTTTATCTGGAGACGTACAATGTGTGATTTATGATTAAATAAGCAGCAGCATGTAGGCGTTCTGACTAGACAGGATGACAATGCTGACAAATAAACACCCCCCTAACGCTCCTGTGAAACTGTTGTATCAACACAGCTTGTTGTTATAGCAACATCCACGCTGTCTATAATACTTGCCTTTCAACTAAAGTGTGGTGGAGAATAAAGCCAACGGCGTGGGTTCAGTCACTGTGGTGGTTCATGGAGTCCTATTACTTGTGAAGTGGTTACTCTCAAGTTATATATAACCAAATGTCTCTCTCTAATGGGGAGAGTCTGTCCTTTGTGGAATATGCTCCTTATCTTACCCTGCCTTGCTGAAGATGAAACCTTCTTTTAAAAATAAACAACAGAGCTGTGAGTGAATTGTCCATATAATGGATTAGTGGTGCTGGAAGAGCACAGCAGTTCAGGCAGTCCTAGACATGGCCAATGTCCCCAGCATTGAGGCACTGACCCCACCTCTTGATCAGCTGCAATGGGCTGGGCACGTCGTCCACATGACCGACACGAGGCTTCCGGCTCCGAAAGGGCAGGCGAGTCCCAGGTGGACAGAGGAACCGCTTCACAGAGACACTCAAGGCCTCACTGGCAAAATGTGGCATTCTCTCTGACACCTGGGAATTACTGGTCCAAGACCCACTCAAAGTGGAGGAGCAAGATCCGGGAAGGCATCAAGCACCTTAACACTGGCTATCAAGAAAAAGCAGAAGCCGGGGCGCAGGGGAGCAGAGAAGGGAGTGCCTTGCTACACCAACACCTCACTTAACCTTTCCCATGACCACCTTCTGTCCCAAGTGTAACAGAACCCATGGTAGCCGCATCAGACTGTGCAGGTAACTATAGACTCACCCTGAGAGTGGAAGGAGAGTCATTATCATCTGCAAGGAACCACCAATGATGATGCCGATGATAAGGCTTCTGGGGATAGAGAAGGTTAAAGAGCGATTAATAAAGATGGTCAAAATTAGACAGTAAGACAATAAGATATTGGAACAGAATAGGCCATTCTGCCCATCGAGTCTGCCCCGCCATTTGATCATGTTTATCAACCCCAATCTCCTGCTTTCTCCCTGCAATCTGTGATCCCTTTAGGGGAAATTAGGATGGTTTTGAGATTATAAATGAGGAGAAACAATTTTCAACAATGAGGGGACATAAATTTAAGGCAATTTGGCAAAAGATCCCAAGGACTGGCAAGATTTGTTTTGAGTTTTTGTGCATTGCCTATAAGGTTGGCAGAAGCTGGCTCAGTGGTAACTGTATTAACCTAAGAATTAGAATAGGCACTTTAACCTCTTAAGGGTTGAACCTTACAAGCGGAACTGAAAAGGTTAGAGTTGCAAGGTTTTATGGGGAAGCAGAAGAGGAGTAGTAGTAATTCGAGGTCTCACAGTGAGCTGGTATTGCCACGAATGGTATCTTTGTGAATCTGAGATTCTATACCAATTTCTACACATCCTTCACAACATCAGTGAGTAGAGTTCTTTTAATGCTCTGATAAGAACAGGACAGATGCAAAATTCAACTGAGTTATATTCACCTGTCAATAACTAATGAGACAAACCGTTACCACCCGACGCCTGGAGGAGGAATGCCTCATATTCCGCCTTGGGACCCTGCAACCAAATGGGAATGTGGATTTCAACAGCTTCCTCATTTTCCGCCCTCCCCCACATTATCCCAGTCCCAAACTCCAACTCAGCACCGCCCTCCTGACCCATCCATCACTCCCCCCTCTCACCGATCTCCTTCTTCCTCACCTTCATTCACCTATCGCTTTTCCAACTACCTTCCCCTGAACCCCAACCCCCTCCTATTTATCTCTCAGCCCTGACCCACAAGCCTCATTCCTGATGAAGGGCTTATGCCCAAAACGTTGATTCTCCTGCTCCTCGGATGCTGCCTGACCTGCTGTCCTTTTCCAGCATCACACCCTCAGCTCTGAGCTCCAGCATCTGCAGTCCTCACTTTCTCCTAACCAATGAGACATGCAATAAAACCTGAAGCCAGTGCACAGTTATAATCAGTTTGTTGACGTGATGCACTGTTGATAGCAGATTTGTTTGGGAGACAGTTGTCCTTTCAGTTCCAACCTCTGTGAACATAGATCCTTTCTGAGCTGAGAGTTAGCTCAGCTTAGTGGATTGAACTCTCACCTCCAAGTTAGAGAATCATGGATTTGAGCCCTACTGCAGCTACTTAAAACTACAGAAGCCAAGCTGAGTAATGCAGAGGGAACATGGTATTGTTCAGGGTTTAGCCTTTTAATGAGTCTTTGAACTGAGCTCCCAACTGCCTAGATGTGAAAATTCCCAAGGTACAATTTTCCCCTAATCTGGCTAACACTTATTCTTAAAAAGAAAATCAAAAACAGATTAATCAGTCTTTTTTCATCAAAATTGCAGGTTCTTCTGCACAAATTTCAATCCACCTAATTTTTTTTATATTCTGTCATGTGATTTGGGCTTTGCTAGCTGGCCAGCATTTATTACTCGTCCCTAGTTGCCCTTGAGAATTTTAAAAGAATTTTCTAGATGTAAATCATGACAGGATATCCTGTGGATGTGATTGGCGTTGTGTAAAAATGTCAACCATGGCTCAAATGGTAGCATTCTTGCCCTTGCTCAGTAGCTCAGGGTTTAAATACAACCCCTGAGGGTGACGTATAAAATGCCAGCTCACAATCTAATGCAATACTGAGGGAGTGTTTCACTGTCAGAGATTCAGATGGTAAATTAAGGGCATGTTAGTCCTCTCAGCTGAACATAAACGATAGAAAGGAATAAATCCAATGACTTGGCTATAATCATCAAACTGCTTGTGACATGGAAACTGTGATTCCGTTATTACAACAGGGATTACATTAAAAAATATTTCACTGGTTCAACGACATTTTGCGATATCATGAGGTTATGAAAGGCACTATATAAATGTAAGTATTATTATTCTATGTTTAGAATTATGCATCTGTGGAACAGACTTCCATTCGTGTGGCGAGTGTTGATTCGTAGAGTTCTTTTGAGTGAGAGATGGAACAGGTTCTTCACTCGGTCTGAAGTCACTTTGTGCAAGAGTTAAGTAGATGTGCGGCCCTCACTCATTTCATCCTCTTTAGGATCCCATTAGAAGATATGCTTTTTGGACAGCATGGTTCAGTGATTTATACACTCCAACAGTGACTACATTTCAAAATTACACATTGACTGGAAAATGCTTTTAGCACACCCAAAAGTCCTGAAGAGTGCTCTAGAAATGTAATTACTTTCTTTTGCTTTTGGAGCTGACTTCAGAGGAGCGAATTAAATTGTCAGCAGAGAAACCCCAATTTAAATGACACATTTCTACAATGTCTCTCATGCAGAACTATGTCAGTGTATTTTCTGAGAGAGCGAAGCAGGAGACAGGAAAATGCCTTAGCCGACAGAGCTCCTACTAAATAAACAGATTTAGAGGAGGTTTTTGATTTGACACAAGTATTCATAACGATGAGTGTTTTTTTTTAAAATAGCCAAGATAGAGACAACTAAGGAGGTTGATGACAAGAAGGTGCAGATTTATTTACAGTTGTCGAAAAGATCAAGGGATAGATCATAGAAATGTACTCCACCAAAAGAGGGCATTTGCCCCATTGTTTTGACCCAACCTGAAAAGCAGTTGACCAGCCTGATTCTATTTACCAGCTCTTGGTCTGTCGCTCTATAGTTTACACCAATCCAAGTACAAATCTTAGTTTTATAAAATATGACATGCGGATTTCTGCCTTTACCACCCATTCCAAAATTGAGTTCCAAATCCCCATCCATTGGGTGAAGAATTTCTCAACTTCTCTCTGATGCTCCCTAGTTATTATCTTCTGTAAGGAAAATATTTCCGTTAATGTTATACACCTCTATTCTTCGAATCCTACCTTTATTGGGTATTCAATGCCTTGTTTTCTCTTCCCAGCAGCAATAGCTCACACCTCCAGATCGATGTCCACGTATTTTCAGTCAACTGGCCAATTCATTCCTATCTTCCTGCAGTTTACAGCTTTCTGAAACAATCAATTATTGTAACATCTACAATGTTAATGATACGCCTAAACTAAAACCTAAGTCATTGAAACATGCCACATAGCATGCATGGGACCTGATACTGAGCATTGTGAAAATCCCATGGGAACACCTGTCTGCTTACAAAAACAAAAGGAGAAGAAATATTTTCATCGCAGTGAGTTGTCGTGATCAAGAATGTGGTCTGAAAGTGTAATGGAGGAGAATGTTTCTACTTGAAGTGAAAAAATTGGTTTGGTATGGGTAAAAGAGCAGTAGAGTGGGAATGGTTGGTATTGCTTTGGAAGGGCTTGTTCTAGCACAGTGAACCAAATAGTCTCTGTCAGTGCTGCAGGATTCTAGAATGTGTGAAGGGAACCAAGATGGCTTACCCCACAGAAGGGGATACAAAGAACAAATGGATAACTGATAGGACAGCCTCTAGTGGTGAGTGGATGAAAATGTGGATCTACAACTTTACTACATGCAAGAGCATTGCAGACCAGGGCCTGGAAAGGTCAACCAGATAAGATGCAGCAAGAGGACTTCTGGGAGTTAATATGCAAATGAGAACATGCAAAGTTTTGCAAGGATGGAGCAATAAGGTGTATAGGGCTTATGGAGTTCGCTATTAACTGAAGTTTGAGACTTACAAAGGACAGGAAAACTAATTGTTAAACTGGTCAACATTAATTGTGTCTATAGAATGATGTCTTGTTGATAGTGTCACTAAGAGTAGGCTGAATGAATAGGATGAGAAGAAAGGTCAAACACGATAATAACCCGACAGGCAGGTCGTTCAGTTGGCTGGGGCTCTGGTCATCAGTTATTCTTCCAGTGAACCTTAAAAGACTCACATTTTAAACTTGCTTCCTTCTGCTTATTAAGTATTATAAGTTTTTGACAGCACAGAAATAGGCCATGTAACCTATTAAGTCTGTGGTTGTGTTCACGTTCCAGAACAGTCCCAGACTATATTGCTTACTCAACCAGCATTTTCTTCTCTTTCTCTCTAATCTGCTTCCCTTTAACCATGTTTATGTTACTGGGTTTCAACTGCTCCCCTGCAGCAAAACCCACATATACATCATTTTCTGGGTCATCACATTTCTCCTGAATACCCTATTTGGATCTATTAGTGACTGTATCACATTTACGGGCCCTCAGTCTAGTTGACAGCAAGAATAAATTAAACTGTTGATTGTAACATGCTTTACAATATTGACTTTTCTCAATCACACACAAAGTTGAGTTGAAGCTCTCTTTTTGCTGCAGGTTTGGAATGCTGACTGACTGAAATACTGTGGAGAGCTTTATGTGCCATGCTGCTACAATGGGACACACTCATCTGACATCTAGCCTTTACATTAGAGTATAAAGGCAAGGAGGTCATAGTGATTGAGCCTTAATTGGAGTCCTGGGTTCAATTCTGAGCACCACACTTTCAGAAGGATATGAAGGAGGTGGCAGAGGCCATTCATTAGAATGACCCCAGTTTGGATGAAATACGTAAGCTGCCATGATCTTTTTTTTTTACAACACAGGTTAAAGGGATACTTAAAGGTAAGCAAAAATCCAGTAGGATTTTGACAATATACTTAATGAGAAACTGTTTCCACCAGCAAGATGCAGCTTTCAATGGAGAATAGAATATGTACTTGAAAGGGGGAAATCTGCAGCCCGATATACGTAAGCAAGGAGGAGCATTGGAATGGCCTCCCACCACTCCTCCCGAATGTTTCCCCAGGAGGGGGCTGCAACGTGGAGAAACTGCCCGCTTCCATCAATTTGCAGAATGAAGGTCCTATTGGGAGGCTATTTCACAAAGCTGGCAGCATTGTGCTGAGGTAGGGTGCCTTTGGAAGTGGTTTCCCAACAACAGCTTATGGGGCTATCAGAACTGCAGGCTCCAGGGACCAGAGAGGGAACTACAGCATCTCTCCTCATCATTGGTGAGGTTTTCCCTTCGTCCTGCCAGACCTTTAACTCTCTGTACCTTAAATAATTACTGATACATAATTACCTGACGGCATAAATCCTTAAGTTAACTCGAGAAGGTGACTTAAAAGAACTTCTGGGATTTACATATTAATGAACCAAAACTTGTAACCTATTTGAAAAGATGAAAGACTAAACAAAATCCAGGTTTGTTCAATATATCATTTCAGTTGCATGACACTGTAATCTTTTGCTATAAATTCTGTGCCCCTTATGGTCTTATTCTCCACAACCACCTGATGAAGGAGCAGCACTCTGAAAGCTAGTGCTTACAAATAAACCTGTTGTGTGATTTCTAACTTTGTCAACTCCATTTAGATAGTCCTGAAGCCTCCTGCCTTCCTCGGTAGCACACACTTTAATGGTGTGGGCTCTTGTGCTGCAGTGGTAGTGCCCCTACTTCTGAGCCAGGAGGCCTTCAGTTCAAGTCCCACTTGCTCCAGAGAGTAATAACGTGTTGTAATAGATTGATTCAGATAATAACATGTCTGAGTCATTTGGTTAAAATACCTACACCTTAATTAGAGGATCAGCCCAAACCAGTCAATTAGGTCACACCTACAGTGCAGTCACTGGGCCAGTCCTAATTCCAGCAAGTGCAGACTTGGGATGTGCATTTACACCAAATGTTAGGGACCCAAAGTGTGCAGTTAATTTCAGCCCCATCCTTCCCCTGGCTGGATAATCCAGAATAGGAAAGCTGGGGTTGGGGGGAGTGGGAGAGGGAAACACAAGCTCAGAATGAGGGGTTGATCATTTAGGGCTGAGAAGAGGTGAAATTCTTCACTGAGAGGAATGTGAATTGTTGTAATTCACTCCTCTAAAGTATTTGGATGCTCTATCATCGTATGTGTTTACTGTGACATGGGCAGATTTTTTGGTCTCTCAGGGAATTAACACATATGGGGATGGGCTGGAAAATGGTGTTGAAGATGATGATGAGCTGAGACTGCAGTGAATAGTGCAGCAGGCTAGATGGGCTGAATTGCCTGCTATTGTTCCCATTTCTTATGTTCTGAAGTGGGCTGGCTCCAACTGGGTGCTGACGTAAGTGAAAGAGCTGATTTTGAATCAGTGATTATTTCAGGAATCAGATGTAATAGTCTAGGATTTATTGCAGAGCTAAAAAAATCCCCAGAGGCTTTCTGGCAGTCTGCGGTTTTTTTGTCCGTCTGTTACCTTCTTTTTAAAGTTTAACTATTTCCTGGTGTTCAGAGCTGCACGAGCCTAAACACAGGATGCTATGGACTGAGCAACTACTTCACTGCTCCTGTCTCTTTGTTTGACACTCAGGAATGCAGAGTGTGGTCAAACGTATGTATAATTATTAATTTTGTAAGACTCATCCTTTCTGGCTCTGGTTCTGTAATACATCACCCTTTCCTGGTTCTGTAATACATCACCCTTTCATTTATCCTCACTGCCACATTTTCTCCAAGCCTGGCTAACTAAAATACACTATACTTATTTAATTCATAGAATAGTTACAGCATTGAACCAGGCAGTTCAGCCCATCGTGTCAATACCAGCTCTATGTCGGAGTCATACAGATAGCTGCACTGCTCTGGCTTCTCCCCAAAGACCTGTCATTTTCTTCTTCAGGTGTTTATCAACTCACCTTCAGAAAGCCCCAATTGTATGCCCTCTGCCATACTCTCTGCCAATGTATTTCAGATCCAAATTCATCATTCGGTAAGGAATATTTGTCCTCATGACACTGTTGATTCTTTTACTGATCACCTTAAATTCACGTCTTCTGGTTTTCACCCCTTCTGCAAATGGAAACAGTGACTCTCTATCTACTCTGTCCAAGCATCTTATGATTTTGAACAATTCTATTAAATTTCCTCTCACTTTTCTCTTCTTTCTAAGGAGATAAGCCTGGCTGCTTTAAGCTATTCACATTAATCAAGTCCCTCATCTCTGGAATAATACTCATAAGCTTTTCTGGCTTCCATTCCCCAGTGTCTGTCTTTCTCTCTCTCTCGCTCTCTCTCTCTCTCTCAATCTCCAATTGTCAGTGTCCTCTTGCTCTTTCTGTGAAGTTCCTCCTTTATGACTCTATTGCACGTATCATTTTGCCTAAAAATCTCCTTCAGTTCTTATGACACCCTTCCCTGCAAATGTGGGAGATTCAACATCTATCATTTTATCTCTTATAGCTTCACTGTCCATGACCCCAATTACACCTTTCAAGTGAAACTGCAATTTATTTACATGCACTTCTTAAAAACATAGTTCCTCAGAAATATAACAGGGTATTGCACACTCAGGATTATCCAGTAAATGCTATCCAATTGTTTGTGTGTAAAGACTTACACTGATAACCAATTTAGGATTGTCAGTGGGGTTCTCAGTGTGACCTAGTGTGTGTACTGGAAGCCACATTTATTAATACACAAGGCTCTGTCCTTTGCAGACACGTGGAACATGTACATGCACTCTATCAGTTTCATGTCAGGAAAATAGATGACAGCCACCTACTGGTTTATTTCTTAAGGCAATACCCTGACCAATCGGAGTGAAATTCTCAGTTTTTAAATCTAAACTTAGCTGGCAGTTCATAGTCAATTGTTGTATTCACCAAAGCAATGCCCTTACCAGAGTCTACTTCCCAATCAGAACCTACTTGCCAATCAACCTGCACTCTCCTCTCACACAGTTTCAGGTAATTTTACCTTTCATTGGTATTCCTGTGAAAAATAAAGAGCTTTGACAAAAATGTGCCTTTTTTCCCAGTGATATTCAAGCTCTGTACTGCCAAACAACTAAACCAAACAGGAGTAGACCATTTGGCCCAATGAGTTTGCTCCTCTATTCAATAAGTTCACAGGTGATAGGATCATTGGCCTTAACTCTGCCTTAGGGCCCACTTTTCTCTCTTGTAGCACCAATAATCTGTTTAATTCATTGAATATTATCAATGACCCAACTTCTCTGTGGGAGGGAACTCCAAAGACTAATGGCCTCAGAGATGAAACTTCTCCTCATCTCAGTCTCAAATGGGAGACCCCTTATTTTGAAACTATGCACTGTGTTTTAGATTCCAGAAATTCCCCCATGAGGAAGAACATCCTCTCAGCACTTATTCTGTCAAATCCCCTCATAAACGTATATATTACAGTGAGATCACGTCATTCTAAACAACAGAAAGTAAATCTGTTTAACATTTATTTATAAAACTATCTGTTCGTCCCAAAAATGATCATGGTGAACCTTTTCTGAACTGCTTCCAACACCCCATACAGTTTTAGCAAGACTTCCTTACTTTTATCTGATGTAATGAAAGCTGATATTCCATTCTATATTTCTATATCCACATGCTAACCTTGTATATGCATGTACCCCGAACCCCTTTATCACTTTATTCTGCAGTCTATCCTGGTATAAATTATATACTGTTTTTCTATTCTGCTGCCAAAGTGGATGACTTCACATTTTCTCATATCATACTTTGTCATTTTTTTTGCCCGTACAACTTAACAATTTGTATCCCTTTGCTCAGACACTTCCCCCTGACAACCTGTTTTCCTACCAACATTCGTATCATCATCAAAACAGGGCTACAGCACCAGTCATCCCTTCGTCAAAATTATTTATATTGATTCTAAATATTTGAGGCACTAGCACCGATCACTGTGGCACTCCACTAGTAACATGTTGCCAATCTGAAAGTGATCCATTTATCACAACTCTCTGTCTCCAGTTAGCCAAACCACTATCCATACTAAAATACCACCTCCAACACTATGATGTCTTATCCTGTGCAGTAAGCTTTATGTGGTATCTAGTTGAATTATTTTGGAAATAAATGTACACATCTGCAAGTACCCCTCTATCCTTTCGATCAGTGCATTGTTTCAGTATAGTTCAGTACATTTGCTGCTTACATTGCTGTCTGTGCTATATTGGGAAATATAAATGCAGTTTGGGTGATCACATTGCAGAATACCTCCAAGCAGTCTGCAAGCATAGCCTATTGTTCTGGCCCATTGTTGTTTTAAATCTCCACCTTACTCTTTTACTGACATTTCTCCCTTGGCCTTTAGAGCGGCACGGTGGCTCAGTGGTTAGCACTGCTGCCTTACAGCACCAGGGACCTAGGTTCGGTTGCAGGCTCAAGTGACTGTCTGCGTGGAATTTGCACGTTCTCTCCACATGTGCGGGTTTCCTCCTGCAGTCCAAAGATGTGCAGGTTAGGTGGAGAAGTAATGCTAAATTGCCCAGTGTTCAGGGATGTGCAGGCTAGGTGGATTATCTATAGAAAATGCAGGATTATGGGAATGCAAGGGCTGCTTTTTGGAGGGCCAAAAGGTCTGCTCCCACACTGTAAGAGCAGTGCTTCGATGAAGCTCATAGTAAGCTTGAGAAAACACACCTCATTTTTATTCTCTTGCCTTAGTATTCAAAAAGTTGAAATGGAAATTAGATCCATCTTTTGTCAGAAATCAGAGGCAAAGTATTTAACATTCCAAAGTGTTTTTCATTATCCATTGAATTTTCAATGAAAATTATACACAACGTTGGCTTTGATGTGAGACTAACCACTGTGAGCAGAAATTGTGATAAAGGAGAAAGAGTTCCACTTTAAACTGTACACAGAATGATGAGGACAGATAAGGTTTTAGGTTTACAGGTGATCGATGATTAAGATCAAAGGCAGGTGGGGTTAGAAGGGTGGAGAATATCTAATAGTCTCTCCATAAGTCATAAAAAATCTCCTTAACACATTCACAATCTACTTTCACTTGAGTAAAAAGCCACAATCTTGCTTTATAACTTTCCTTTCACAGATGTAATCTATTCGATCCTGTGCTGCTGATAACACTCTCCATGATAGCCACACGGTTTACCCCCCAGGGCTAGATCAGCAGATGGCCGTTTGAATGAAGATTAACATGCAAAACTTACATATTACTCAGAGGTTGTTGACAAAACAAGAGCAATTTTTTTTGGCTTTCTTGTTGTTGAAGACTGAGATAGGCAAAAGGGAGGAATGAAATATTGGCCAATGTTCATCTCTCAGTCTCCCTTCCTCAGCCTGAGTTAAATTATTTTGGGTTAGTTGTCAATTGTTGATATCCTGCACAGGTGTTAAAAGCTATCAGGAAATGCTGATAGTTTATGGCTCTTGTAAGTGCTTGCAGGTGTGAGAATTGCTGTGACCATCCTTACAGTTCAGGGCTGTGAACTATTGTGCGGTAGAGCTGCTACTGCATGAGCGGTGCGGTGGCTCAGTGGTTAGCACTGCTTCCTCACAGCACCAGGGTCGATTCTAGCCTCGGGCAACTGTCTGTGTGGAGTTTGCACATTCTCCCTGTGTCTGTGTGGGTTTCTTCTGGGAGCTCCGGTTTCCTCCCACAACCCAAAGATGTGCAGGTCAGGTGAATTGGCCATGCTAAATTGTCCATAGTGTTAGGTGTGTTAGTCAGAGGGGAGTGGGTTACTCTTTGGAGGGTCGGTGTGGACTTGTTGGTTCAAAGGGCCTGTTTCCACACTGTAGGAAATCTACTCTAATCTAATCTACCCTTGTGGAAGAGTCACCTCCATAAAGAAAGAAATGGCATTCACTTACTGGGTACTGAGGATTTCTTTATGTAAATTATTTGGATTAGTGGAAACTAAAAATTTGCTCATTGTATTGTGATATACAGTCAAGGGCTATACAAGAGTGTCACAATTTGCATTTCTATAGTGCCTTTAACATAGTAAAAAAAATGCTAAGGTGCTTCACAAGCATGACTGTCAAAACTCCATACCAAGGTTTGTCTCCATACTAAGGAGACAAAGGATGTTGCTAAGGTTGGAGAGCCTTAGCTACAGAGAGAGGTTGAATAGGCTGGGGCTGTCTTCCCTGGAGCATCGGAGGCTGAAGAATGACCTTATAGAGGTTTATAAAATAATGAGGGACACGGCTAGGGTGAATAGCCAAGGTCTTTTCCCTGGGATGGAGAAGTCCAGAACTAGAGGGCATAGGTTTAAGATGAGAGGGGAAGGATATAAAGGGCACAGATGGTGGTGCATGTATTAAAAGAGCTGCCAGAGGAAGTGGTAGAGGCTGGTATAATTACAACATTTAAAAGGCATCTGGATGGGTATATGTAGAGGGATATGGGCCAAGTGCTGGCAGTTGGGACTAGATTAAGTTAGGATATGTGGTAGGCATGGACGAGTTGGACTGAAGGGTCTGTTTCCTTGCTGGACGGCTCTATGACTCTATTAGGATAGGTGACCATAAAGTTGCTCATGAGGTAGGATGAAGGGGTCTCTAACAGGACAAGAAAGGTTTAGGGAGGGAATTCCAGACCTTAGGGTTCAGGCAGCTGAATGCGTAGACATCAATAGTGAGGTGAAGAAAATTGGGAATGTGCAGAAGGCCTGAATTGAAGAGACTGAAAAGAGTATCTGAACTAGAGTTGTCAATTATTAAACATGGCTAATATACTCAGAATGGGATCAGAGTCTCATACAGGCTACAACATAAATATTAACGTTCAAAGATCATGGTAACAGTAAGAATGGTGCGAAAAGTTTTGTTCCTTGTGCCTTTAAAGTCGGCAAAATACATTTCTTAATCTATCTTGGATACAATTTTACTTGGGAACATCTCCTTGAAGTACAAACATTAACCGCAGTTTCAAGACTATCACTGCTTCCTCCTTAAAACACGAGCAAGCACTGCCAAAAAGATAAAGGCAACTATAAAACGGGACAATGTAAATTCCTGCAATCAAAGAAATGATCTGAAGCTGGTGGGGAGGAAAGGGTCACCATAAATCAAATGATAAACTGGCAGCAACATATGGGAAGCACTTCATTTACCCACATAACTAACTCCAGGCAAAGAATGGGCACAATTTTGCATGCTTTTCCTCCCACATTGCAGATCCAATACCGACGTAAATGTAACACTCATGATCAAAGTGACGAAGCCAATTTTGACAAAACGGTGGGTAAGGTTTAACAGAAATTATCGGCTATGAATGTGAGTTCGAATTTCACTGCAGAAAAGGCACAGCAATTAGGTTAGCAAGGACAGGGAGATGAAATTAAGTCGAGGCAATGATGTTTAGAAAACAAAGCATGGTTTGATGTAAGTCTTGTGCATACAGAGGTGTTTGGAATTCAGATGAGGAAAATACAAGTGATGAGAAACTCAACTAGCTCAAGAGTGTCAGGAGGCAGAACTGTTATTATGCACAAAAGATAGCTGATTAAGACACCAAGATGTTGGCATGCCTCATCTAGCCAGAGCTGGGAGTCATGAGTTCGATTCTCATTTCATAGGCTTGACCACATAATCATGTGAGGGACGGCTGCAGTGTAAAAGTGTTTTTTTTTCAGGTGTGAGGAATTATGTCATGATCACTTCTGCCCTCTCGGGTGTCAGTAAAAGATCCTTTGGCACTATTTTGAAAAACAAGGAAGTCTTCCCTAGTGTTCTGATTAATATTTAACCTTCGAGAAACACCGAGAACCTATCATCTTTAGAATGTTCACAGGTAGCTAGTAGGTGTTTTCAAATATCTTTAAGGTTTGAAAACTTCTGTAGAAATATAAGCCTTTTCTTTCTCAACTGAGAATCTATTATAGATTGTGATCAGTTAGTTTTGAATTACAAATTCTTTTTGCTCATTTAAATAGCAAGAGACTACAGATATTCCAAACGCTGAATTCAGTTGTTAAAGTTAACAATATCATTCATTTTGGATGCCAACATTGCTTTGCTTTATACAAGGTAGACTGCTTTCAATGTGACTTCAGAGAATTAATACAGCTACAAAGGCCTTGGCTCGTCATTTGACAACTAAGATTTCAGCAGCTTTTAGCCAAAGGGTTACACATTGGCAGCTGTAATGATGTGATGCAAATCCTTGTCTCTATGGGAAAAAAGGAACAGGTGACAAAGTACAGTGCAGCCTATCAACTGTCAGTTATATCAAAATAATCCTGATTACAAATGGTAAATGGCATGGGGGAGTGGGGGGGAGGCAGTGAGGGAGAAAGAGCAACGCAAAGATAGCCAAGGAATTAAAAAAAAGGAATGCTTAAATCCTGCATCCCTCTGGACAAATTAAACCTTCATCTGCTGAAACAACATTTGAATGTGGAACCATATGGATTTCATCCAAGAATATGGGTTCTGGAGAATTGCTGAAAAAGATATTTCAAAGTGAGTACTAAGTACTCCAAAGTACAGCTGTTCTTATGATCCCTGTAGGGTAGAATGTTTTGCCCATTTATGTTATAAGGCAGCTTAATTTTGATGGCTCTGATCCCTGCCTCTTCCACCATTACATACATTTCTTTAAAGAAAGGACACTTCCTAATTCACCTCAATTCATTGGACAATGCACCACAGGTAGAGGCCTTTTGGCCCATCATGCTGAATTTCAGCTCTTTGAAAGAGTTATTTCACTAATCCCAATCCTGTGCTCTTTCCCCATACCCTCCATTTTCTTTCCTTCTTAAGTATCTACCTAATTCCCTTTTGCAAATTAATACTGGCTCCGCCATCACCATTTCAGGAACTCCAGATTGCAATAACTTGCTGTATAAAATGAAACATTAACCCCCTTCATTGTTGTTTAGATAATCACCTTAAATACGTACTCCTGGTCATGTTTCTGGCCAGTTCTCCTCCACTCTTGCTCTTATAAAAGATGCATTACCAGAAGGACATCGGATCATGTATTTTTCTGTCCATTGACTCAGCATCACCTTGATTGGAAGGTTTATTCCATCAACAGTCTTCAAGCAATGGGCATCCTTAAGACCAAAATCTATAAAAAGGAGGCAATGCCCCCTTTTATGAAGTACTAAAAGGTGTTTGGGCATAAGAAGAATTTGATAACTAACCAACATTCTGTTTCTAGGGATGTCCACGGTTTTTATTTTGGTAGGGCAAGATGGTGCATTCTATAGTGCCACATATCATGCTTAATTTACATACATCATACATTGCTTATACTAAAAGATCTTGCTGTTCTGATTTAGGTGTTAACAGAAGAATTGGGGAAAGAAATCTACTTATCCAATAGTATCAATTAAGCAATTTTAATAAGAGATGGTTATTCTATATTTTCAATTGAACAATTTGTATTAAGCAATTTTAAATTAAAAAGGTGTCGACTCCATAGAATCATATAGCACAGGAGTCCATTTAGCCAATTGTGTATGTCCCAACTTTTTAAAAAAGCTCTACAATTAGTGCTGTTTGTCTGTTCTTTCAAAATAACCTGCAAATGTTTATCTTCTTAAGTATTTTATTCTTTTTTCAATATTACTATCACCAATCTGTCAGACAGTTCATTCCTGGTCATAATTTGCTCGATCAATAAAAAAGCTCATTTTATCTCTGGTTCTCTGAATGAACAACACTCAAAGCAACTCTTTCCAAATCTTGTACTGAACAAACAAGAAGCCCAGAAACAGAATTAAAAGAAGCAACATAAAAATGGAAAATGCTGAAAATACTTGGCAGGTCAAGCAGCATCTGTGGAGAGAGAATAAGTTATGACATGGAATCTTCCTAATCTTGTGCAGACAAATTCAAAGATGGAACCAGGAGGAACTAAGGAAATGATAGTGCCAGCTCAATGGTTTAACATGTTCTTACCTCTGGACAATCATGCTGAGGCAGATCACCAAAGGCAGAGGTAATTCTATGTCAATAACAGACAGCTAATTTGAATATTTAAGTTAAAAGTTCAACTGCTGGAGAAGCCCAGCTGATCTGGCAGCATCTGACAGTAAACAGAGAAAAACAGAACTAACATTTCGGATTTAATATGACTCTTCTTTGGAACAATCCAGAAGTTTATAAAATCATGAGGGGCATGGATTGGATGAATAGTCAAAGTCTTTTCCCTGGGATAGGGGATTCCAACACTTGAGGGCATAGATTTAAGGCGAGAGAGAAAAGATTCTAAAGGGTAACTTTTTCACACAGAGAATGATGGGGTATAGAATGAATTGCCAGAAGAAGTGGTGGAAGCTGTTACAATTACAACATTTAAAAGGCATCTCTATGGATATGTGAATAGGAAGGGTTTAAAAGGATATGGGCCAAATGCTAGCAAATGGGACTAGGTCAGATTAGGATGTCTGGTCAGCATGGATGAGTTGGACTGAAGGATCTGTTTCCATGCTATATAGTTCTATGACGCTCTTCATTGATCCTTCCTGACTTGCTCAGTACTTTCAGCATTTTGCATTTTTATTTTAGATTTCCAGTATTTTGCGTTTTGAAACAGAAGCAAGTTTCCTCAGCCTTGAGAAATTTCCAACAGCCAAGCAAAGGTCACATGCATTCCACAAACCAATGTATGGGCATCCCAGCTCGATACAGAACTCCAATTAGTTTCCCAGTGCACACTGCTTCTGAGATCTGAATAGGCTGGGTTAATGAAGTCATCAGTTTGCCTTGTGATCAGCCATCTGGTCCGTGATATTTTCATTCAGTGAATCAGTCCATTTGAAAAGAGGGGGAGCTAACAAAATTTTCCCAGTTGCAATTACAGTTGTACTTAGTTTTGAATGTGACCAATTACGTTTAAAAAAAAGGACATACTTTAAGTGGATGCTGATTGGATAAGTGCTATGACAAACAGTATACTTTATGTATAGTGGCAGTCGAATCTGTTGAGGTTTACTGAGATATCAGTTATCCGCACACGGTTAAGCATTCTCAACCACAATGTTCCCAGGCATTGTGAGTAACAGCCTAAGTGACAAAACAATCAATAGTGTTTTTAAACACACTATGAAGAGGAACTTGGCTCCTGGCGTGATAAGATCTGACTGACTTTGTGATCAACAAATTCAACTTCAGTTTTCCACCTGTAGTTTCTAAGTTGTCAGTAAGTGGAAGTGCAATTACTAAGGGATGGATGAGTGCCTTGAAGAATGAATCAGTTTCCTCCCGAGTGGGATGATTAATATCTATGGACGCTTTTATATTTGCAGCCAAACAGGCAAAGTATGCTTTTTGTTTGCAAAATCCTTTTACTAGAATCACTTGCCAGTTATTTAAAACCACTGTAGCTCACTGTCACTCAACACGTCAATGAGATATAGGTCCATTGTGACCCAGGAAGTGAAAGATCACGGCCTGACAGCATCACCCTGGTATCAACAACTCTACATTTCCCTTCCTGTTGGCATATTTTCAAAAAATAATCTTGAAATGCAATTGACTTTCACATTCCATCACAGTAACTGATAGAATGTGTTTGATTTGTTCAACCTCCAGATAGCATCTAGTCTTTAAATCACTGCATCTGGTTTCTCCAAATTTGGGAAACATCGGGATGTGGTAATGCCGATATCTCTTTTCCATTCCTTTCGCATAATTTAAGGAAGTTATGGGCCAACAGACTTCATTTTGGCAAGACACTGGCTTTCAGTCATGGTCAATAATAATGAAAGTCTACTGATGTAGACCAATTCTCCTCCCACAGATGTCATGCTTTAGTGGCCCAGCAAGCTGTAAGTTGATATGATTTCCTCTTAGAAACACAAACACAAGAGTCCATTCTTGTTTTGGGGTGAAGCAGTGGGAGAAACAAAGGTGGATGATTATTTTTATAGATCTGTGCTGTTTAGAAAGTGATCAGTCTGTGTCTGGAACACTTCCTTTCCCTTGCTAGACATGTTTTTAATCCACTCCTGAATGTTTTGTGACAGTCTACGGGAGTGAAATACTGAACAAATAGAATGACAACGGAGGCTGAATTCACTTGCTGCCCTTTCTCTAGATCCCAAAACCTGACATCATAATTATTCTAGCAGAAGTCGTGTTAAGTGCTACATTTCTCAGAACGTTCCTGAACAGACGAGTAAATGACACTTAAACTTCTCAGTCGCTCAGATTTCCGTCCTGTCGTCTGGCTGGCTGATCTTGTGAGAGCCGAGGGGGTGATATCACAATTTAACCTTTTATAGACTGGAACAATTATTCTATGAGACAGATGAAGGATGGGACAAAAATGGCAAACACAGGTAACCTGAAATAAAAGGAAAAAATGCTAGAAATACAAGCGAGCTGAACATTTTTTATGAGTTGATAGAACTAACAAACAATCTCGGCCCAAAGTTTCAGACTACTTTTGCTTTTCCGGGGTTTCAACAGACTTGGTGCTTATTACAGTCTGCCTTTATTTTTGATTCATTTTAGATTCACAGGCATTCTACTTCTACTCTGGAGTTGTACACTGAATGGGGGCACTCAGCCTGATACGCCTCAGATGTCACTTTAAAAGAGCTGTTCAAGTTAATCCCAGGCCTCAGCTTTCTCTCCAACACTCTGCAAATTTTTCCCCTTAATACAGGGGTCGATAACCAGTCGCTACAGATTTAAGGGAAGGGACAGAAGGTTTATAGGACATTTAAGGAAAAATGTTTTTCACTTAGAGGATGGTGGGTATTTGGAACTCATGGTCTGAAATGGTGGAGGAGACTAGAACCATCATAATATTTAATAAATATTGGAAACAAGAAATAGTGAAGTGGCATTGCAAACGAGTAGGTAAGTGCTTGAGAACTATCCCAGACATGTGAACCAAAGAACCTCTGTCTATGCTGTAAAACTCTATGATTCTATCTCCTGAGATTAGCTCAACCCTTAATTGTTAAAAAATTATTTTCAAAAAAACACAAGTAATATAAGTATTCATACTTATCTTTAATTGAATACAGTGAAAGTAAAGATCAAATCTTGTTGATTTAAATTCTGTAAAGTTCCATTGTACCACTTCTCCAATTTCAGTATTTTGAGTTTCCAGATGAGCCCCCAGCTTGTTATGATCCCTGTAACTTTTAAAGAGAATGGAATCTTCACAGCATCAACAAATAGAAAACCAGTGGACAGGATTATACTTGTTAAAACCTTCACTGCAACAAATCACCGAAGCTAACATAACTTAAACATTAATTAACAGGTGAAGGATGTTTCAAATGAAAGGTAGACTTTCTTTTAACTGGTTGATCTAATTGGCTGAGGGTTTACCATCTACAAGATTCTGCAGAAACTTACCAAAGATCCTTTGAAATCCACAACCTTTGCCATTTGGAAGGACAAGGACAGCAGATACATAGGAGATCCCCTCCAAGCCATTCACCTTCCCGACTTGGGAATAAATCGCCGTTCATTTACGGTTGCTGGGTTGAAGTCCCTCACCAACTAAATTGTGGTTGCACTTATAGCAGATGGACTGAAGCAGCTCACCACCATCTTCTTAAGGCAACTAGAGATGGGTAATAAATGCTATCACAGCCAGTGATGCCCACATCCCATAAATGAGTATAAAACAAAACAAAGAATGATATGCCTCAGGTAGTTACAAACACTTGGATAATTCCCACATAAACGTGGCATCGCTCATAATCTGTTTTTCCAACTTGGTCATCCGTTGTGTAAAATTACTCATTTCCCGTTCAATTGCTTCACCGCCTGAGTCACATTCACCAGCAGATATATTTCATTCAGGTTACCACTGACAAAGTATATGTTGACAAACCCATGTACCTGGGTCATTGTAGGCCTGATGGCACAGAATCCGCAGAAACGTTGTTCTCTGACTCTGGCACCACTTCAACAGCAACAATTAACCCACAATACCTCGCTTTTTCTGTCTTTGGGGTTCTGTTGTTTTCAACTGCATAACACACAGTAACCCAATCTCTGCTCCAATCTCCAACCTGTTTCCCTACCAGGATTCGTTAAATAGAAAACTGTCCCATTCAGCGAGAGCCTTGCCTGCTTTTGCTTTACATAAATTCCCAGTTTTCTCAACTGGCAAACAGAAAACATAGCCTGAAGCTCCCCACTGCAATTAATTTCCTATTTATCATATGGTTTTTAGTATTCCCATTCTGAACTCATTTCAAGGTGTCATAGGTATTTATTGGACTCTAACCATCAAAACGCAAGTAACTTATTTCAAAATACTGCCCAGAGCATTTTTAATTTTAAAGAGGCATCACACAATGGAAAATGCAGATACCCAAAATACATCTCACTACTCTGACTCAGACTGCAACCTGGCATTCTGAAACATGCTGAGATACTTTCTGATGTTAGGGTCACTGACTTTTGGAGTAACAATTGAGGGACACTTCATCAGAGAAGTGGGAATGGGGTTAGTATGAGCCAAATCCCTGAACTCAGCCCTGAGTACTATTGCTAAAGCTACCACATGACTGCAGACCATCCCACAGCTCTTTAAAGTGAGGCCTTACTCTGTTCTGTCACCAGTGGCCTGGGCCCCCAGTCACCATTGCTCCCAGTCAAACCAGTGCTGCATTCCCACCCCCAGAATGGACATGGGATGGGAATATAAATACTGCAACACTCTCAGAAAATCTGAGATGGTTGGTCACCCTGACTGTGTGAATGCATAATACAAATACAACTTTGATTTACAATGAAGTACATCAATGTACCCAGTAGAGGTTACCCAAAGATTTTCAAAAATGGTTCATTTGCAGGAAGTGGCTCCACACTGTCCTGTTATCAATCAAACTAGTTGTTATGTTCACTGCTGTGACTGTGATTACCATTGCTGCAAGTCTACCAAAACACCATGGTCAATGCCAAAAGTATTCACAAAGCAGCACAATTAAAGTCCATGAGATTATAATCACAAAACCTTTTCCATGACTCTGGCAACTGCTATTAAACAAAAAGAATAATGCTTCTCGAGAGATCCAACTGGGTCTGTGAGAGCCACATGACAACACACAGTGACATGGAGATTCAACAATCATTGGGTGCTGTGTCCTCCTCTAAGGCTGGTTCGTTTCCTATCTGCCCCGTCCAGCCCAGTATTCAGCTTCCATTCTCCATGCCTAGCTGTGCACAAAAATAAATTAAAGGCAAGCATGCACGTTGTCAGAGTGAAGCAGAAGCTAAAACAGTAGACCGCAATCATCAGGTGATAATTTTAAGAAAAGCTTGTTTTAGACTGCGTTAGAATTCCAATCCCAGTGTCAACTGAATCATTCGTGAAATTCAGGTCATTGATACAAACAAATGGCAACATCAGAATTTTCAACCCTCAAGAGAACTTGCTAATGTCAAACATACCATTCTTTTCTGTCTTTTATTATTACCATAGCTTGACAGTGGTTTAAATCGAAAGGCTTTACTCAAAGTTCTATAAACAATCTTTCCTCATTGATTTTAATGTTTAATGACACATGTATAAATGAATAATTATGATTGTTTACAATGGAGAAATACTTAACAACATTTAACTCAATTTATACTGAGTAGTCAATTTATATATTAACTATTAATAAGTTTACAAGATGTGGTGAGAAATGAAAATGGAGATGTACAGGCAGAAAAATGATGACTTACAGGTATATAGTGTCTTTCAGATCATCCCAAAGTGATTTAATGGTACCAGAGAGTAGGAACTGATGCCAGAAATAAACAGAAAGTTAGAGACAACAGGTTAGAGACAGTGAGAACAAGCCAGAAACTGAGAGAGAAAAGATGAGAGTCTCATAAGCAGCAGACCAAATAAAGCAGATTGCTTTATTTTATTGTATATGTTGTAGTTATTCTTTATAGTTTATATTAGCCTCCATTTTACCTGACAACCTGATCAATCAGTGATTATTCAACCTGATTATTCAGTTTTGGTTCCATTGTTTTTAAGCCATAAGTATAAACAGGTTAGACATTGGATGCAGCACATTTCACATTGTTGATGACATATCAACAAGTGAAGGAGTAACAATAATGATTTAACTGAGTTTATTTAGTTCAATGATCGCAGCTACTTACCTAAAAATAACAGTGTCAGCTTACATTGATTAATCATTCCAGTGGTAGGACATTATCTGGCTTTCTGCAGAGATCTGGTCAAATGGAAAGGAATTGGGAGTATATTGTCACACTCAGTTAGACTTTAGTAAGTTAAACTGTGCCTCCAACACTAGCCAAGAATGATGTAACAGCTCAAAAACATGAGTGAAATAGTGAGATAATGTGATAGACCCATGACAAAAACTCAATTTATGTGACTATTTGAATAATGCTATGGAGTAACTCCAAAAATTCCACAAGGGAGAGAAAACTGTTAGAATGGATTCAGATCAAGAGTCTTAAGATAATAAAGTGCCCAACAAACCAGTGACAGATGAATATCTTCTCCTGCCAAACAAAGCTCTAACTCACACCTCATAGGAATGTGGTTACACAATAGGAAACATGCGGGATGGAAACTTGGCATTTTGATATCTACTGGGCTGATGACAATCCAAGATGATGAATTGAAATGGATAGGTTCTGCGTGTTAACAAGGTGTAGGTAGCTTTAAATTGTGGTCAATCTTTAATGCACAAATTCCTCAATCCCACACTAAGATATATATGTGCAAATACTCTCTTGTATGATCTCATAAACCACATTCTCTCAACTAATTCACATTAACTTTTTTCCATCATTGCCATTAAACAATGCATGAATTTAGGACAGAACCATTCTGATCAGAGCTCATATTAAACAGAAACTGAGGAGCAGGTATAGCTCATTCAGCCCCTTGAGCCATCCATTATTCAATAAGATCATGGCTAACCTGGCTGTGGTTGTAACCCCACTGTCTTGTGTGCCCACCACAACTCTAAACTCACATGCCTGTCAAAAATCTATCCAACTCTGTCTTGAATAAATTCAATGATTTAGTCTCTACTGCTTTCCATGGAAGAGATTCCACAGCTTAGTAATCCTTTGAGAGAAAGGAAATTCTCCACATCACCATCTTAAAAAGGAGACCTCTGATTCTTAAATCGGATCTTCTGGTTCTGGTTTCCCCAAAAGTGGAAACATCCTCCTGATATTCAACTTGTCAAGTCCCCTCAGGGTTTCGTATGCTTCAATAAGGTCACCTTTCATTATTCTAAACTCCAGTGAGGATAAGTCCAACCTGATCAACCTTTCTTCATAAAACAAGGTCTTCTTTCACAAATGAATCAGGTGAACCTTCTTTGAACAGAATTCAAGCAGAGTTATATCTTTTTTTCAAATGAGGAGACAAAAACTGCACAGTACAATTCATTTTCTAATTTAGTTTGTTTATATGGATTTAGAAAGTTGTGAAAGCATACTTCTGCCTTGAAACATTTATAAAATAATAGAGACCTACAGCATGGAGAAAGGCCATTCGGCCCTAACTGGTCCATGCTGACCAAAATGTCCAGCACGCTCACCCCACTTCCTGCACTTGGCCCACATCCATGTTTGTGTTCAAATGAAAAACATACTTTAAAGATAAAGTAAAACCTCTCATGGGCTTATATGGCAATACGCCTTTCAGCTCTTCAATAAGAGATTGTTTCTTCATTCAATTGGTCATGGCTGATCTGAAACTCAACTCCAATGGCTAGCTTTTGCTCTACATCCCTTACTTTACTTGTATAAAGAAAACTATTGATCCTAGTGGTGAGAAATACAATTGACCTGCATCTTCTCTGGAGTTTCACTTTTCTCACCATTTGTGTGAAGTGCTTCTTCATTTCAATCAGAATGACCTGGTTCTAATATTATCACTGCCCATGTTCTGAATGTAGGTTTGCTCGCTGAGCTAGAAGGTTTGATTTCAGCTCAGCAAGCAATCCTAAATCCAGAACCTCAACCTGAGCTACAAATCTTCTCAAAACTCGCTAACTGCCTATGTATTTGCCTGTTAGAGGAAACACCCCACTAGATGAAATAGTTCTCCTCTATCTGTCCCGTTGAATTCTTTTATCATGTTAAATGCCTCAACTGGGTAACCATTTGAATATCGATACCTAAATGAATATAGACTAAATACTCATTTATCGCGAACTGTGAATAAGTTAGTTCACACCGATAAAAGGTAGCCTTATGGTGTATGGTCTTTTCATTAAGTGGTTATTACTTCCCTTTTCACCTGAGCACACACAGTCTCCTGATTCTACAAGCATAGTGGGGCAATGCAAACGCAACAGTGTCCTGAAATCCACTTTTATAATGTACAGAGAACTGGGCTTACCTTCCACATGAGAATAGAATAAAAATACATTCTGAACCAAGCTCATGGAGATGAATGAAACAACAGAATATTGAGCTGATTGGAGTACCAATCCAAATAGAAAAGATCACCATGAGAAGATCATCATCATTATGCCTGTAGTTTATTACAATAGGAGATTTGGCAGTTGAAATCATTGACCCATCTCTAGATGGCTTTGGAATTGAAATCAAGCCCATGTTAAAAGTAATCTTGGGCCCACACCCACCATTTACAGGTGAGACAGTGGAGGTGAATAATAAATGTGGAATGAGCTGACCCGGCCACCAGCTGTTGGCTATATACACCATGCCTAATTTTGTTTTCCATCAACCTTTATTCAATTTATTTCGCACTTCTGGTGCAGATCAATATCACTATCTGATGCTTCTCATTTTGATGACGTGTTATGAACTGATAGGGGAAGTTGGAAAAGTAGATGGAAACATGATTGGTATGTCAAGTGTCTAAGGACTTGTTATTCAACAGGCAAATAGAATTTTGACTGAAGACCTGTGGAAAAGGTTTTGTACATTGCAGAATAGAAATGTATTCAGAAGAGTAACATATCTTGATCATATGGCCAGTAAAGTCCATTTTGTTATTGGGTAAAATACCTGAGTCAATATTCCCCATTCTGAATACAGACAGTTTTATGTATTACACCCATGAATAAATATCAACAGGCCCAGAGACGTGGTAATAACACAGGCAAATGCAGAGTAGGTGAGGAAGTCGGAACTCCATGCTGATCTGGGAGGGTTTTCAGAGGAGCAGCAATTTTCTAATCAGTGCTTGGGGTGCACGACAGTTGCAGTACTCACTATCAGCAGTCAAAGCTATCACCCTATTCCAGTTATCAGCTCTCCTACTGCCATTTTGAAATAAGTAGGAGGGTGCAGTTCATAGTTTTATTGGTCATCATCACAGAGTCATAAAACATAGGAAGTCATCTTCTCAATGTGCTATGTCTTAATCGATATATTACCCGTCGATAGTTGCTCCTGTGAAGTGGTTAATACACTTAAGAAATAACAGGAAATGCGTGAATTGTTAGAAATTCTGAAAACAGCCTCCAACAATCTCAAACATAAGCAGAATCCATAGTGTGACTGGTAACATGCTCACAAAGGAACCACCTAACCCCTGAGGAAACAAGAGATTTTAGGATTTTTTTTTCCAGAATGAGCAAGATCCATTTGATAGAATGATTGATTCACACATAGAACAAAATTATTGAAATTACAGAAAGAAAAACTATTCAATTTCAATGGTCCCCATACTCAATTTAATGTTGCACATTTTTACAGCATCATTATGCACATACAATCAAAACAGTTCAACACAATTCTGGGTTTAGCATTACTGCTGACAATAGTAGTAATTAAATGCTTAATGCTCCATCATTTTAAAAGGAGAAACCCCTTTTTAAAAACTTTCATTAAAATAACTGATAAGGCAGAAAGTGGCACACTGTTTGGTGGTGAAAATGTGTTGCTGGAAAAGCGTAGCAGGTCAGGCAGCATCCAAGGAACAGGAGAATCGACGTTTCGGGCATAAGCCCTTCTTCAGGAATGAAGAAACGTCAATTCTCCTGTTCCTTGGATGCTGCCTGACCTGCTGCGCTTTTCCAGCAACACATTTTCAGCTCTGATCTCCAGCATCTGCAGCCCTCACTTTCTCACACTGTTTGGTGGGCTTGGGAAGAGGCAAACTTGAGACTTGGGTCAGAAAGGAAACCAAGATGGAAAATGGGGAATACCAATCTCACCTAATCTAAAGGTCAAGCGGGGAATACCACAGACAAGCAGGTTCACCCAGGAAAAGGACAGATCAGTAGGCTGAACCTGAACCTGAACAGAGATGCAGGCCAAATGGGAAGACACAGACTGAAGTAGCTTAAGAAGGCAGCTTAGTACTAACTTCCATAGGACAAATAAGAATAGAAGGTAAATGATGACCCAGTCAGTGATGCCCACATTGTGTGAATGAATGAGGGAAAATCAGGTTAAATCAAGAATCTGAGAATGGGTGGACTGAGGTTCCTGTGACTCAAAAGCCCTGTGTTCCCTTAATTCTAACTGATTGGAGAATGGTGAAGTTATAACCCTCTTCAACCCCAACAGTGGGACAATGTAACAATCTTTCAGTACATTAATCATTTTTCCACTACTACTGTCATCAATAATTTCCTCATCTTGCTTCATAACTAATCACTGAGGCAAGAGCTGCACATTATGAAACCAAATAATGGACTGAAATACACAGATACCCAGATAAAAATCACAAAACAAAATCTGCAAAAACATGGAAAATTTAGACACAATGAGAACTGAAAATTGGCCAGAAATTCATTCAAGATAACATCAACTGTTGAAATAGAGTCCGACATGAAAATATGATGTTTATTCCATAAGGTTTAAAATCAAATTAATTACATTTTTGATAATTATCAATCATGTTGATTCTGTGAAGTGTACATTATGTGCTTCACAGTATGAGGTGAAATGTTTGCAGTCCTGAGGTACCATTAAGGTGATCTTTGCTGGAAGCTGGTAGTTCTCCCAGAGGAAACGTCCCACTTTGATAGGTCTCACTGAATTGGCCAGTCTCGTTCCTTAAAGTAATTCTTCAAACCTTTCAAATTGACAGGTGGGAAATACGGGCCAATCCGTTTCCGAATCCACCACTTCCCATCTGCTGCATGGTTGCCATTGGGCTGGCTGAATTTGTAGCGATAGTGTTCACCCCTTACCCACCTGCCAACAGAAGGTGGTATTATTATGGATAGATATTGGACCATCAGACCTTTAAACTTATTGTGCCATTCCATTCAATCATGGCTGTAATGGTCAACTTTGATTCTGTATGATTTAATAAGTTCACACAACAAAAATGTATCAATCTGAGTATTCAGTTTGCCCACCCAATTCCACCCACCCCAAACTCCTCAGACATTTTGTCCTCAGTCTCAACATGTAGGAGAGACTGTTCCAGGTTTCCACTACTCTGTGTGAAGAAGAGTCACTGCCTTTGATATCAAGGCTACATTTAACTGAGGAACTCAAGCAAAACCAGAGATTTACAAAAAATAAACACCTCTGCAGGAATTCCTCAGGGAAGTGTCCTTGGCCCAACTATCTCCAGCTGCTTCACCAATTACATTCCTTTCATTTTGAGATTAGAAGTGGGGATATTCGCTGATGACTGCACAATATTCAATACATTTGCAACTCCTCAGATACTGAAGCAATCCATGCCCAAATGGACAATGTACAGGTTGGGCTGACAAGTACCAAGTAATATCCATTTCACACAAGTGTTGGCAATAACCATCTCCCACAAGACCTACTGTGGATGCCTGAAAACATGAATAGGAGCAAACCCATTCATTTAAATCCGAAAATTAGCTTCCCGACAGCCCCCGCTTCCTGGTTCTAGAAGGTTCCCTATAATATGTTCAGGCTGTGGTAAACCATGGGTAACAGAAACCATGGAAAACAATTCCGTGGATATGGGGGGGGGGGGGGGGGGAGTTGGTCTGTAGTGCTATGACACACTTATGGAGCATGTTGGACTTGAACCTTGAACTCCTGACTCAGAGGCAGGAACATTACATTAGTGGTACAGTACCTAAACCAAAAAAAAACCTTCAGCCAGTGAAGGGCTCTCTCAATTACTACCTTACAACAATAGCCTGCATTTTTAGTCAAGTCCTTGAAGTCGTCCTGAAACAAGTACGATTTGACTCAGTTGCGAGTGTTACCGACTGAGCTACAAGTAACACCAGAATCACAATGGTAGTGATCCTAAATTGAAGACGAGGAAACCTGCAAAAGCTCCCATTAGCAAGAATTATCTGTTGATCACTGCCGTGCAATTGTAAAGGAAGGTCTGAGGTGAACTATGATGTATCTAATAGCCAATGAACAGCTAGAATTTGGTGGGTGGGACTCAAAATAGAAAATGGCAATCTGGGCTCTCCAGAGAGAGTCACTGTCTTCAAGTGGACAAAAAGAGGTTCAATTTAAAATAAGAACTAACAGGTTTTATCTCGTGGAAGAAAGTTTTACAAACTTTTGTAAAAACCTTTTAATCCACCTTTTTAACCATGAGGCTTACACTGCTCCCCCCACCACCAAACTACAAAAAAAAAGCACATGCTCCCAACTTCACAGGAAGATGTTAGTTCTTTAAAAATGGTGGTGCTTGAAAACGGCAAACCTCCTTTTCAAAAGGAAGTTCAAATTGTTGATTTCAATTCCAAAAGCACCACCATTGGGTGGTCTCTGCATACACAGATTAAAAAGGGAGATTAAAAAGGGAGCATAAGAGAGAAACTCTGAAGAGGTTAAAATAGCAGAAAGTTCATCGCCAAACTGTTTGGCACTGTACATGTAATCCTATAACTGCCTACGAAAAGGGGACTGCGGTTTTTAATCTTTTTTGAAGATTTGTTTAGAAAAAGGATTTGAATGTCAGCAATATTCTATCGTTATCATGGAGTAACCAGAAGTGAAGTAACACTTAATAAACAGAGTGTTTTATCTTCATTTTGTTATGACATGGTCAAATGCTGGGTTAATCTTTACTACAGTTCAGATAATTCCTACTGTGCACCTGGCAGTTTGCGCTCATTAAAACTCAGGCTCACGATCTGGTGATCAGAGTCAAAAATACCCTCCCCCTCCAATTAATATTCAAGTCCTGAGCAGTTTGTCAAACAAATCTATCTGCCATGACTGGAATATTTTAGGAGAGCAATTGACTGCCTAGTAACAATGATGTGTTCCCTCTCTGTCACAGAAAGGAGTCATAAGACACCTTGGCCTCGGCATCAGTTAGGCTATATCTGGATGGTGGGGGAAGGATAGTTCACTGATCTGCTTAGTTCAGTACAGGAATTAGACTGAAGACATTCATGGAGTTAGCTATTGGCTACAACATGTCATCTTCTTTGGAATAAGGATGACTTGAGTTCAGAGAATGGCAGGATGGAAGCAGAGAGAAAGACAGAGTGACAGACATGCAAACAGCATCTCTTATTAGCTCCATAATAGCAACGTGATCATGGCGAGAAGAAATTATTGTTGTGCTATTGCTAAAGATTAATATTGGTGAGGACACCCGGGAGAATTCCCGTCACTCTTCATTGAAAAAGAGTTACTGGATCCTTTGCACTCGCTTGAGAGGGCAGATGGTGTTTTGATTTCATGTCTCATTCAGAAGATGGAATGCCCACTAATGCAACACTTGCTTAGTTTTGCACTGAGGGATCGGTTAGGGCTATATGCTCCTGTCTCTGGAATGGGACGTGACCCTTTAATCTTCTGATCAAGAGGAGTGAATGCCACCTACAGAGTCAGAGATTTCAATGAACAATGATAACAACAATGTTCATGTTGCTTTGCCAGAAAATTCCAGATTTCAACTCAGCAACAACAGTGAGCAAATGCACTGAACCCATAGATCTGCATCCAAAAGCAGTTATTATTAAGTCCAGTAATGTCAGAGCTACAATTTGGGAAGAGAACTTGAATTTATTGGCAATTATTTCATTTCTGAGTCAGATATGATTCATTTCATTTAAAAACATGTGAGTGTTCCAACCCAGGGGGTACATTATATCTAGCGATGATTCATGATAAAGCCACAGCAATCTGTTATTCCAAATGTACTCATGATTTACATTTTGTTCTTTAATAAATGAGAAAAATACGCATTCATCCAAATACCTGCACAATTCCAGCACTTACGTTTCATGGTTATCTTAATCCAAGTCTTGAAAAGTGGGTCACTTATTGTGACTCTGCCTAACATTAAAGCCTCCAGCAACATTAACTCTCCCACAGTGGCACTTAATTGCCCTTGGAGAGAGTGCAGCACATACTAACCAGAATTACACCATGACTAAAAGGCCAAGCTATTAAATCAGGTTGCTAGATTGAATTTGTATTCCTTCAAGTAAAGATTGATGGGGGAGTTATTTTCTTTATTCTTTCATGAGATGTGGGCATCCCTGGCAAGGCTACAATTTGTTTCTAATCCCCAATTACCTTTGAACTGAATGACTTACTGGGCCATTTCAAGGACAGCTAAGAATTAACCACATTTCTGTTTGGTTTGGATATATATGCAGGTTATATCATATAAGGACAACACCTTTGCTAAAGAATGCCCGTGAACCAAATGATTTTTAACAACAGTTAATGATTGTTGTCAGCAATCATCATTATTGAGACCAACTTAATTTTTTGGACTTATTAATTGAGTTGAAATTCCATTAGCTGCCATGGTGAAGTTTGAATCCATGCCCCTAAAGCATTAGTCCAGACCTCTGGATTGCCAGTTCCATGACTTTATGACTAACCACTACCTACTCTACTGAGGTAATGAAAATTATTAAAGGAGCTGATATGAATAGAAAGAAACTATTTGCACTGTTTGGAGAATCCAGAACAAGATGGCACAAGCTTAATATTGGATCTAGTTTATACAGGAGTAGTTTCTGATGAAAAGCTTATGCTTGAAACGTCGACTCTCCTGCTCCTCGGATGCTGCCTGACTGGCTGGGCTTTTCCAATGCCATTTTTTGACCCTGATCTCCAGCATCTGAAGTCCTTACTTTCTCCTGACACAGGAGTAATGTCAAATAAGCACTTCAAACAAAGCTTGGAGGAAACTTGGAAGACTCTCCCAAAAAGCTGTCAAGGTTGGAGTTCAGAAGAAAACTTTAAAAATGAGATTGTTAGTTGTTCATTCAGAAAGGATTTTAAGGGTTACAGAGCTAAGGCAGATTATTAGAGTTAAGACTGGCCACAAATGGATTGAATGTCAAACCAGTTTGAGGAGCTGAGTGGCATATTCCTAACCTCTTGCCAGGAATTTCCTGGTGGAAAGGTGTGGATAGATAATACCCCTCCTTTTCAAGAAAGAATTAGGTATATTTCTTAGGGCTAAAGTGATCAGAAGGTACGGAGAGAAAGCAGGAACAGGGTACCGAGTTAAATGCTAAACAAAAAAAAAACAAAGAAATGTGGATGCTGGAAATCAGAAATGCTAACAAAAGTTGCTGGAAAAGCTTAGGTTTGGCAGCATCTGTGGAGAAAAAAAAAGCAGAGTTAACTGAAGTTCTGAAGAAAGGTCACGGGACCTGAAACGTTAACTCTGCTTTCTCCTCACCGATGCTGCCAGACCTGCTGGGTTTCTCCAGCAATTTCCGCTTTTGGTTCAGATATCCAGCACCCACAGTTCTCTGTTTTTTTTTCCCATCACAATCTTATTTGATTCCATTAGATCACTTTTTATTCTTATAAATCCTCCTATGTAAAGCTGTTTAACTTCTCTTCCTAAGTCGTATGAAAAGTCTCACCGAGGCCCAGTTCACCTGATTGATAAACACTTCAAAATATTTATGCTTTTTAAAGTATAGATATTTTATCTGACTGACTAAAAGTCTAATCTGGATTGGAGTTATTCATTTCACAGGACCCAGACTAGTTAATGTCTGAATATTGTTGGGTGTGTTTATTCTACTTTGAGAACTTCGGTCCATAGTAAATAATGGTCTTTTTTGTATTCGTTCTCAGCTGCAGAAAAACTAACCTACATCTATGTTCCATTCTCCTTGCAATGAACACCAATATTGCATTAGCCTTCTAATAACTTGCTGTACCTGTATACTAATTTTCATGATTTTTATTGTGACCACTTACATTTCCGATTTCTTATCTTCATTCTATTTGATTTGACATATCGCTCTTTCCAGCTAAAGTAATTTCTCAGCGACTGTCTTAATTAACTGAGCCACCCCACATCTTTTCCTAGCTTCTGATCTTTTCAAAATGTCAAATACCCTTCAATAATTGTCTTCATCACTTGGCAACTATGTCCCTGAAATGGCCATCAAGTTACATGATTTATTTCTGCTTCTAATATTAATGTATCCAGTTTATTATGAATGTTGCTCACTTTCAGATACATAGCCTTCAATTCTATCCTTTTAACCATGTTTGTAGTTCTTGGCCTTATCTACTGGTGCACTCCTAAATTTCAACTCTCTGTGCTTTCTTACTATATTCTGGTTATCCTGACCCAAATCACTAATTGCTGTATTACTTTACTGCTTATCTTTGATTCACTCCATTTTCTCTCACATGATCCCTCCCCTTTCACCCAACATAGAGTTATGGAGTCATACATCATGGACAAAAACCCTTTGGTCTAATTCGTCCATGCTGACCAGGTTTCCCAAACTAAACTAGCCCCTTTTCCCTGTGTTTGGACCATATCTCTCTAAACCTTTCCTATTCATATACTGTCCAAATGTCTTTTAAATGTTGTAACTGTACCTACATTTACCATTTCCTTTGGCATTTCATTCCATATATGCAACACCCTCTGCATGAAAACATTACTCCTCAGGTTCCTTTTAAATCTTTTCCCTCTCACCTTAAATATATGCCGTATAGTTTTGAACTCACCTACCCTTGGGAAAAAAAAACCCTTTGCTACTCACTTTAGCTATGCCGGTCATGATTTTATAAGCCTCTATAAGGTCAGCCCTCAAGCTCCTACACTCCAGGGAAGAGAAAGTCTGGACCTATTCAGTCTCTCCTTATAACTCAAACCCTTGAGTCCTTGCAATTTTTTTTCTGCACCCTTTCCAATTTAATAATATCTTCCAAAACAGGGTGACTAGAACTACATGCAGTTCTCCAAAGGTGGCCTCCCCAATGTTCGTCACAACCTCAACATGACGTCCTAACTCCTCTACTCAGAGCTCTGATCAATGAAGGCAAGCATTCCAAATGTCTTCTGCACCATCCTATGACGCCACTTTCAAGGAACTATGTACCTAAACCCCTAGGTGTCTCTGTTTGACAACACTCCCCAGGATCCTACCATTAACTGTGTAAGTCCTGCCCTGATTTGTCTTATCAAAACTTATTTAAATTAAACTACATCTGCCACTCCTCAGCCCATTGAGCCAGCTGACCACGATCCCACTGTACTCTTAGATAATCTTCTTCACTGTCCACTATACCACCAATTTTGGTGTCATCTGTAAACGTACTGACCATGCTTCTGATATTCTCATCCAAATCATTTATATAAATGTCAAGTAACAGAGAACCCAGCACTGATCATTGCAGAACAGCCCTCTCTGTTGCCCCAATTATACAATATGCCAGAACAGTGGCACCAACACGGCTCAGATGAAATTTGTCCCAATGGTACTGTTTTCACTTTCCCCAGTAATGGTGCCAATGGCACAAGAATCACAATCAATCTATAAAATACATAATCACTTCTTCCAGCTTATTTACCCTATGCAATTTACTTGTGGCTCAGGTAATAATCCAGAGATTATTCCCTTTGAGGCTGTGCTTACTAATTTAGTCTATATCTGTTCACAATTCTGAAGTAGAATAAACAGAACCTCTTTCTTTGTGCAATCAACATCTTCGGTACACACATGGATCAATGACAACTGGACCTTTTACATTCCACTACAAGTTCTTTTGAACCCAGAGTCCACGCCATGATTCCTAGCCCTTGGACAGGTAATACAGCCAGCAACCTTGGATTATTGCTTATGGCTTCAGAGTACAGTGGCTATATTGTCCCCTGATGCCATAACATGCAGATTTGATCCCCCAATCTCAAAGGCTTCTTGCACAACAATGCCACAGTCTGTTCACTCACATCTCGCAGCCCTCACTCTCAGCGATAGAACTGCAAGAATCTCAGGCCTCTTGGATAAATAAAAGAGGTGATGCTCATCCATTTCTACCTGTCATACCCTCTCAAGCCTGACCATGACCACAGCAGATGACACTGCCCTAATGGGTGTGATGCTTGCTGGAACAAAATATCCAGATAACATTCCCTCTTCCTACTACATCGGTTGGCTGACGCTGAGCTACACATGCATGTATGAATCAGAAGTAGCAATATTGAGCCTGCTCTACTATTCAATAAGATCTTGGCTGATTTGATTATAACCATAAATCCCTATTACAGCCTATCCTTAATCATTTTTTAACCCCTTAACACGAATCCGTCTACTTCCATCTTAAAAATATTCAAGGTCTCTGCTTCCACCACCTTTTCAGGAAGAGAGTTCCAAAGGCTCTCAGCCTTCTGAGAGAAAAAAAATCACATAATCTCTGCTTTAAATGGATGGCCACATATTTTAAAGTCCTAGGTTCTCCCATCTAAAGCTCTTGAGCAGCAAACACTTACTGTAGATGTGGTTGCCTTGGATCATAGTGGCATCCATCAGCTTTTGCATACTGTAGCTGCACCATATAACCTGCCTTGCCATCTTTGTTATTTTATATATTTAATACTGCTAACAAACCTTATCTCACCAATAAAACCTCCCAATTAATTACTTAAATAATTAACTAATTAAACCATCATTACTATTAATTTCTGTAAGTTTTTTTAAAGATAAATGATTGTTTAAAGTGAATATAAATTCCAATGTTTAACTGCCAATGTAAAATTTTAGTTCACACAGAAATCATTCCAGTAACTATGCTGATGTGCCTTACAGCAAGGTACTAGAAGGCTGCATGTGACCAGGGAACTGTCTTTTAATAACAGTTAGCATCTTCAAGGGAGGATAAGAGTTAAATCAAATCAACCAGAATATCATTTTCATGATTGACTGTAAGTTTTGGAAGGGTCAAGTTATATCTATGCTTCAGGTCTTTAAAGAATAGAATTAAGCGCTTGCACACTGACTTTGCACTGTTGTTACAAACAGAGCCTTCAATAAGTTTAAGACACTTTCACTAACATAAGATCAGATCAGTAACAATCTTGTTTTACCTGAACAGAGATTAATTACTGACCAACAGTGGGTTGGGTACAGTTTTAAAAGCAACACTGATCATATTTGCTTCAAATATATTAGTTTCTTTTGAGAATAATGGCATAAAACATGGGCAGAAATTGTTACAAAAAGCAAGATCAGTCCTGGTCAGCCAATTACTTTGAGGGGAAAAAAAAAGACAAAAAGAAATGCAATATACACTAAAAACCACACGGCTATATTCGTAATGTTATGCTTAGCACTTAAGACTCCTGACAGCTGGAATTAATTCCAGAGGGGAGCAGCTGCTCCTAAGCAACAGCTGGGAGGTTTTGGAGGGAAAACGTAATCATGTCTTGTGTCAGGATTAATGGTCTGACAGTCCAGCAGGGAGTTGGGCATCCAAGAGCAAAATTGAGCAAAGCAGGGGTTTTGCATCTCTTATTCTTTGTGTAGTCACTGTAAATTATTTACCTCCTGTAAAGTTTTCCTCTCTTTTCTCTCCAGTGCCTGGCTTGCGATCACTGCATTTGTATAAACACAACCATTGGTTTAGGTTCCTTTCATTATATTTATTCCAGTTTTGTGTTAGTTTGTGTTTAAAAAGGTAGAAAAATGCCTCTTCAAAATTTAGATTACAATTTTAATTTTCTGAAGGTTTCTTCTGTTTGGTTATTGTATTTGTTCATTTTCTTTCCTGTCAGTTTCCCCTGCATCCTGGCTGAAAACAGGAAAAAGCTATTGAGACTTCGAAATAATGAAATGTATACCAGTAATGCTAAGTTAATGCTTCCTAAACCTTTTCTCCTAATGTGACTGCATTGTAATGCCTCAGGCATTGTGAGACTCCTGAGTGAAACTGGAAGGTGTAGGGTTGAGTGTGTTCAGACTGGGGTACAAGGGGGTATTCATTGATGGGGATGGGGAGGGGGGGGGGGGGTGGCGCCATTGAGAGTTATTCAGTGGAGGGGGTCAGGGTTGCAATGAAAAAGCATGAGACATACTGATTTACAGGCAATGGTTACAGCAGCAATCAGATCTCAGTGAATAAGTAATTAAGCTGCATCCACCAACAAAAAAAAAGCTAAAAGGGCTTTGCAGCTGTCCAAACTCAACCTGACCTCCCGAGCTGCCATTACTGCTCATGACCCCAAAATCTTGTCCTACAGGGGTCATGACCCATATTTTGGGTATCCCTGTGTTAAGCGATAAGTACAAACAGAAAGAAAGAAACAATGAACACATGTTTATATAGCAACTATCATGATCTTGAAAATTTCCTAAGCATGTTGGATCTAATGTAGGAAACATGGCAGCCAATTTGCACATACACCCCTGTATTAAGTTTCCATGAACAATAAAAATATAAATATAAATAACCTGATATGTTTTTATTTGAAAATGTTGGCTGAGGAATGAATATGGAGCTAAAATCTTTCACAGTTGATTGAGAAGATAGACAGAGCCCCTCAGCTAACTTCTCAATCAAAAGATTGATCGTGCAGCCCCACATCCTTCTTCCTGCACTGAACTACGAGTGACAGCCTAGGTTTCATAATGGAATCTCTGGAATGGAATTTGACCCTAAAACTTCTGAATCAGTCAAAATCACTATGCTAAAGCTGAATGTTAAGTTGAACTAAGGATGGTAATGTGGAGCATGTCAGAGTTGAGTGTGCACAATAGATAAAAAAGCCAGTGTTGTACATATAGAACTGTGAAAGGGTTCAGAAAACATTTACAGGGGTGTTGCCAGGGTTGAACCGAAGAGACTGTTTCCATGCTGTATGTCTCTATGATCAAATGACCAGAAGACTATGGAAACTTGCTTCTCATTTTTCTTTGTCTGCACTATCTCTCTATCATCAATTGTTCTTCCTCTAGCACAACTCACACCTATTGCTTTCAGTGGGGATCAAATACTTGAAAAGATTGCTTAATAGGTATCAGGAATTAGCTACCTAGGTCAGAGTTGCACGCAACGCAGACTAGCTGAGGCTAGCTACCTCAATACAGATCAACTGGCCTTCGGCCTATATCTCTCTAACTGCGTTAACTGGCTGAGCCACTGGGGAGCTGCCAGTTCACTCGACAATAATCAGCACATACTGTACTTGATGTCAGTCCATTCATACGTCAATGACTTCAAAAAGTTATTTACTGCTTGTACATGGGGCAGCACAATAGTGGCATACGTTTGGTTACATATTAGGAGGCTAAATCTGCCAATTTTTGTTACTTTGAAGTTATTATTTATTCCAAGTGCTTATCCATAGATCACCATAATTTATTTACAGACAGAAATTCACTCCAAAGTTAATGCCTCTATTAAACTGGCAGAAGGAGTAATTTGACACAGTAACCACTTGCGTTTATACAGTGCCTTAAAGTAGCAAAACAACCTAAGGCACAGACACAACTCACAAGCATGTTAAGCAATCATATGCTAACATGACTAACAGTTGTTCCTAGGCTATGTACAAAATAAACAGGCATTGTGCTTACAGTAGTTTTGTTGGTGCCTAACTTGTCTGGTACTGAAACTTATTTTCTTTAATGGAAAATGAATGCCTCAAAAGTAAATATCATACGGTATTCAAGCCTTTATTTATATGCTACATAATGTTTGCCAAACAGCGTCACCAGCACAACAGGCTCCCCTTGGGATATCTTTTACTGGTTTTCGTTTGACCAGTCTGATCAGAGATCAGATATTTATGCCCATTCTCTGCTCCCTATTTGCTTATTTGATAAATACGCAGCAGACCCTGTAAATAATGGAGCAGAAAAAGTTCTGACTGATAACAAAATTTATGGCTATATTTTTCCATGGTAGATGATGTAATAATTAACTATTAAAATATCACAATTGATCTGCAAAGCATCAACTGACATTTGATATGTTTGTGAACCTGTGTTGTAATGTCATAATCCTGGAAATCCATCGCCTTTTATCACACGGATTGCAGTGGTTTAAGAAGCCAGCATTTTATCAAAGGTTAAATGAGATAGCAATGACTCCAGTAACACCCAACTCTTGAGAATTAATTAAGAAAAGACCACATGGGATTCTTATTGACTGAAACTAAGTGAGGACTTCAGCTGAATACCTTACGCAATTCAACTCAAACAACTGCCAAATAAATCAAGGTTAAGACTACTTACCGTGGTGCTCCTTGATTCTGAAATGGGTTGTGTGCTATTAGTGACAATACAAGGCTATCATTCATCAGCAGTCTTCCTGCCAAGTGGATTAACCATTCATTTTGTTCATAGGTCTGGAAAAAGAAACAAAACAAAACAAAAATTATTACCACACACCTTTCCAAAGATTGCAAAGCTTCAAGTTTGAGCCCAGGTTGTGCTGCTTTTAGTCAGGCCAAGAGTTGGAGAATTACTGAGTGGAACAAAAGGGGGCTTTCAGTCTGGTTTGTCCTCCCGATGGCTATTGCTGGCATAAAGGCAAAAGTACACTTTTGTGGTATTGAGTGACAGCACCAGACGATGTCAAAAAACTTGATGTCCAGGCTTATGTATAAAAAAAGGTGCTAGAACACAATTTAAAGCACCTGACATCGGGAAAGGATAACATTACAATCATGGCATCAAATAGGCTTCACGACTATCAGGTGTTTGCATGAGTCTGAAGTCTTGTATTTCCCTTCAACAGCCCTTTTTTTCAATCTCTCAGTCTGTTCACAGTCTTCGGTGTTGCGTTTATCATACAATATTATTGTGTGACTGTTTTGTCTGTTTGCAGTCTATGATAACATTGCAAACGTGTTCCTTTACATAATGTCTCTGACTTCACTGCAAATAGCAAATGCAACGGTTTTATTTCTTTATATTTTTACGTGTTTACGGGATTCAGGCAATACCAGCACTTATTGCCCATCCTTAAATGCCATTCAGAAGATGGTGGTGAGCGACCTTCTTGAAGTGGTGCAGTCCATGTGGCATAGGCACATGCATTTGTTGAAGGGATTCCTATTTGGGCAGGAGTCCCAGAATTTTGAACCAGCAGTAATGAAGGAAGAGAGCAATGATGATATATTTCTAAGGTGGCATGAAACTTGGAGGGAGACTTGAAAGTGATAATATTCCTGCTTCTCTTGTTCTTCTAGGTGATGGAAGTCATGGATTTAGAATGCCCTGTCAAAGGAGCTTTGGTGAATTGTTGCGCTGCAGTGTTATACATTGCTGCCACCGAATGTCGCACTGTCTGCAAACATTGATTTGGTTTCTGTCTCCATAGCTGCTGCCAGACCTGATGAGTTCCTCCAGTACTTTGTGTTTATTTCAGATCACCAGCTTCCACAGAGCTTTGATACATCAGACCAAGGATTCAATGGTCATGAAAACAATGTCAGCTTTAACTGCCTTGAGAAAGAAGATTTGCTATGCCATGTCTTGGAAGGTGACCACAAAGGCAATGGAACAAATTTTTATTTAAATAAGATGAAGCATTTTAAGAAGCTACCAAAAATAGATGTGAACACCAAATTATTACAGGTATTTGCTTAATACAGCTTAACCATACCGATGCTGTTAAGATGGACTGTTTAATGGAAATCGTGACATCCTGGGAGACAAACATTAATAACTAACTTACCAACTAACTTAGTGCACAGTAAAGTACTTAAAATGCTAAATGAAATATTTTGGATGATGTTTGTGAAAACACATTACTATGGTGATGAATTTTCGTTCTGTAGGGACACTGTGTTACAATTTTGACATTTATAAGGTTGTCATGTTTTGGAATTGCGTTGTTAATTTATAATGAGGAGGAGCTGGTGTTGGACTGGGGTAGACAACGTTAAAAATCACACAAAACTAAGTTATAGTCCAACAGGTTTATTTGGAAGAACCAAAACCTGCAACCCATTCTAAAAGATGAAAGACTTAACAATAATCCAGGTTTGTTCAATTTATCATTTCAACTTCATGACACTGTAATCTGTTGCTATATATTCTGTGTCTTATGGTCTTATTCTCCACAACCACCTCATGAAGGAGCAGCACTCTGAAAGCTGTTGCTTCTAAATAAACCTGTTGGACTATAACCTGGTGCTGTGTCAGTTTTAAAGTTCTAAAGCTGGAAATAAAGGAAACTTAATTGCTATGCAAACAGAAAGTGCTGGAAAAACTCAGCAGGTGTGGGAGGATATGTGGACAAAGAAACAGAGATAACTTTTCAAATCCAATATGACTTCTTCAGTTCTCCCTGCAGTATTTAGCTCATGTTCAGGAATTTAATTGACAGCTCATTTAGAGAAGGGCATTGTCTTTAAGCTAAAGTGAGGAGGGTTACTTGACCTATTTTGCAGTTTGATTATTACAGATTAAAGGGTCCAGATTATTTCATGAGGAAAAGGATGCAGGGTATTTACACTTGGGAGACAATGACAGCATCTTAAGTGCCGACAGTGATTTTCCAAAGCCCTGGAAACATGTTGAGAATATTATATTGAAAACAGTTATACCTTAAACTGTTAATTTACTTCCAAGAGCCCTGCGGTCTCAAGGAGAGCAAATTATCATGCCTGCCTGGGTATAAGCACATGTAATTCATGTTCCCAAGGAGCCAAGTTTTGTAAGGGGGAGTGGCTAATGTATCCATGAATACGTTGGATAAGATTAGACTGCAAGGATCTAGGGTAGAGAGAGAACAGCATCAGGCTAAAAGTTTCTGTTCTCACTGCAGAAAATCTGGGTAGGAGATCACACTTGGTTTGGAAACTACAAATTCATTAGCTATTAAAAGGAGGCCCGATGATTTGCCGAATGTTAGCTAGAGGGAGAGAGGGAGGGAGAGAGAGAGAGAGAGAAAGAGAAAGAGAGAGATAGACATCTTTGCACCATGAAGAGTTAAAAGTTTCCAGATTTGCAAAGAAAAAGACCAAAAGAAAACCTTTCGGAGTAAGAATCATTTCAGCTAGTTCTGGGAGAATTGTATAACTATTCAAGGGACAGTCAATCACATAGTTAAATGTAGGCTTTTTCAGTTGTGTCAAAAATTCTGCTCTGTCAGTTAAAGTATATAGGCTTAACAAATAGTGCTTGACCAATAGTGCTTTGTCTATTTGTTACAGTAAATTAGGAACTTTTAAAACATGAAACCTTGTGTCATCTGTTCAGTTATTGACTGACAGAACAAATTTCTTCTGTAAGTTATCAGACTCTTCAGGGATCATTAAAAGAGCAAAACAAATCATACAAAAACTGCTATGAAGAAGGATAAAGATCTGGCAGTGAGAACAAGGCACAAGCCCAAACTCTGCATTCATTCAATCATCCTATATTTTATACCACCACGTGATGAGCTTTTCTACCTTCTAAATGATGAAATCTTTGCCAGCCATTTTTAAACTATAGTTACACCTGTAAAAACTGGATTAATGTCCAGCATATCAGTGATACAAGGACCTGATCTACAAGTAAATGGTCTGGTTTTCTAATGGATTGCATGGGAATTTCCACAACTAGGAAAGAAAGCAAATGAGAGAAAACAGAATAAGATATGGATAAAATAGCACAGAAGTTTTGATTACAAGTGATAAATTGCAAAGAAGAAAGAAAGCTAAGGCTGTCAATTCTCCAGGATTGTACTGGAATCAGCAGAAATTAGTCACTGCTTAGAATAAGGTATGTCAAGAGCAACAGAAAAAATAGAAATAAACATGGATTTTTTCAACTTTCTTTAAATAAAAAGTTCTAAAGGTGGAAATAAAGGAAACTTAATTGCTATGTAAACAGAAAGTGATGGAAAAACTCAGCAGGTGTGGACAAAGAAACAGAGATAACTTTTCAAATCCAATATGACTTCTTCAGTTCTCCAGCATCTGCAGTATTTAGCTCATGTTCAGGAATTTAATTGACAACTCGTTTAGAGAAGAGCATAGTCACTTTCCGATGGTTGTAGGAAGGCAGTAGAGGAAGAGAATCAGAATGTGAACAACCAAAGGAAAGAGCTTTGGAGTAGGGCCACCACCACAATTGATGTGTTGACAGCCAATGAACAGGAGCATGCAGGATGCCATACAGTGGGACCACAAGGATTAAGTCCAATAAGAGTTGGTATCCAGAGTGAAAATTGAGAAAATCATCATTGACACTTAATGGTTAATATCTATTTTAAGTTTTAGCTGAAGTTCTTTGTGATTTGCAGCAGAGTTACAAACATGTCCTTTGTATGTTAGGAGACAATACAATGCCAGATTTAAGCAATCTAGGTTCACAGATCAATTGTTATTCAACCTTACTGGGACAGTTTTCATGAAGTCATTGAGAATGGATTAAATTATGACTGACATGTTTGTTGACCAGTCTGTTGGATGTATTAAGTGGTTTGATTTAAGGAAATTTTCCAAAACACAGAAAAAGGAACATTGCTGTTTGCAAGACGCTGGCAAATCTTTGAAAATGGCTCATGCAAGGACACAGACATGGAGAAATTGCAAGTGTCATGATCAAAAAATTCTTTCAACAATTCAGAACCTTCTAGTAATACTGATTACACACAAACAGCATCATTTAGTGATTTGAAACAACAAAATTAAACATGTAAAAACAGTGGGAGCTGTAGTTAAGTGGTACTGGTCATTTCTACATGTGTACTGCTTAGATTCAGTCTCCAGCACCTCCAACTCTATAAATATATTTAGGCCCAGACAGACTGATGATAATAGCATGCCTTGATTGGTTCTATGTTTATATGGTAATGAAACATACTATGATGTAGTTTAGTCATATCAACATCATGACTTTATCAGTCTGTTAAGTGCCTAGAGAATGACTGCCATTTGCAGATTTGTGGTTTGAAATGCAAGTTACTTCTTATGCTGAACCATTTTCTCTTGAAACTCTAGGGGACAGTGTAGTAATACAAGAACTTAAACCCTCAAGACTTTAACTGTGCCAAGATAATTACATCTAGGCTGAAAGTTCATGTGTTGATAATCAAGAGCCAATATTCATCTAAGCTCTAGGAAACCCCAACATCATACTTAATAACATGATTTTAATATCAAGTGTTGAAAAGTATGTTAAATTTGTCGAAAGCTGAATCTGGAGAACTAACAAACTATCATATAGAGCTGGGTATTATCCCCTGGCTACGATGACGCTACAATGATTAAAAACATTTGTTTAAGATTTAGATCACTGTTAAAAATCTGAGTTGAAATAACAATGTTAAGACAAATTAACAAAAAAAGGAAAAGGGTAACTTGGCAGCCCAACTCCTCCAGAATGCCCAAACCTCTGATGTACTTTGAGGGAAAAGCTAGATTAGCACATAACAGAGAATGGAATATAAAGATTAACTGCAGGGATTACATGAAGGAGGATAGGAGCAGGTACATACATGCATAAGCTTGTGGGTCTATTGGGCTGAATAGCCTGATCCTGTAAACACTTTATAATATTATATAAGTCACATACATATTGATTGTGACTGGAGGTAAGGTAAGGGTCAAAAAGTAGAAGGAAGTAGAAAAAAAGAGAAGGACAGAGAGAGAAAGAGGAGCTGAAGAGGTGGTGAGTCGTAGAGTCATAGAGATACATGGCACAGAAACAGACCCTTCAGTCCAACCCGTTCATGTTGACCAGATATCCTAAATTAATCTAGTCCCATTTGCCAGCATTTGGCCCATATCCCTTTAAACCTTCCTACATGTATACCCATCCAAATACTTTTTAAATGCTGTAATTGTACCAACCTCCACCACTTCCTCTGGCAGCTCTTTCCATACATGCACCACCCTCTGTGTAAAAAAGTTGCCCCTTAGGTCCCTTTTAAATCTTTCCCCTCTCACCTTACATCTATGTCCTCTAGTTTGGAGCATCTTCACCCAAGGAAAAAGGCCTTGTCTATTCACCCTCTCCATGCACTTCATGATTTGATAAACCTCTATAAGGTCACCCATCAGCCTCTGACACTCCAGGGAAAACAGCCCCAGCCTATTCAGACTCTTCCGATACTCAAATCCCCCAATCCTTGTAAATAGTTTCTGAACCCTTTCAATTCTTACAATTTCCTTCCTATAGCAGGGAGACCAGAATTGCATGCAGTATGCCAATAGTGGCGAAACAAATGTCCTGTATAGTCGCAACATGACCTCTCAACTCCTCGATGCACTGACCAATAGAGGAAAGCGTACCAAATGCCTTCTTCACTATCCTATCTATTGCGACTCCACTTCCAAGGAACTATGGACTTGCACTTCAAAGTTTCTTTGTTCAGCAACACTTCACAGGGACCATTATGTGTATAAGTCCTGCCCTGATGTGCCTTTCCAAAATGCAGCACTTCATATTTATCTAAATTAAAGTACATCTGTCACTCCTCGGCCCATTGGCCCATCTGATCAAGATCCTATCGTACACTGAGGTAAACTTCTTCGCTGTTCACTACACCTCCAATTTTGGTGTCATCTGCAAACTTACTCACCATACATCCTAAGTTCACATCCAAATGATTTATTTAAATGACAAGAAGCAACAGACCCAGCACAGATCTTTGTGGCACACCTCTGGCCACAGGCCTCCAGTCAGAAAAGCCACACTCCACCACCACCCTCTGTCTTCTACCTTCGAGCCACTTCTGCATCCAAATAGGTGGTTATTCCACGATTCTGTATGATCTAACCTTGCCAACCAGTCTACCATGAGGAACCTTGTCGAATGCCTGCTGAAGTCCATATTGATCACATCCACCACTCTGCCCTCATCAATCCTGTTTATTACTTCTTCAAAAAATTCAATCATGTTAGTGAGACACGATTTCCCATGCTGACTATCCCTAATCAGTCTGTGCTTTTCCAAATACAGGTAAATACTGTCCCTCAGGATTCCTTCCAACAACTTGCCCACTGATGTCAACCTCACTGGTCTATACATCCCTGGGTTTTCCTTACCTCATTTCTCAAACAGTGGCACAATTTTAGCTATTCTCCGGTCTTCTGGCACTCTTTCTATGATGATACAAATATTTCAGCATGAGGCCCAGCAATCACTTCCCTAGTTTGCCATAGAGTTCTAGGATACACCAGGAATTTATCCACCTTTATGCATTTTAAGAAGTCCAGCATTTCGTCCTCTGTAATATGGACATTTTTTCAAGAGGTCGCTATTTATTTCCCCATGTTTTCTTTCTTCCATATTCTTCTCCACAGTAAACACTAATGTAAAATACTCATTTAATATCTCCCCCTTCTCCTGCAGGTCCGCACACAGGTGGCCTTGCTGATCTTTAAGGAGCCATATCCTGTTCCTAGTTACCTTTTTGTCCCTAATGTATTTGTAGGATCCTATTGGATTCTCCTTAATCAGGTTTGCCAATCTATCACATGTCTCCTTTTTGCCCTCCTGATTTCCCTCTTAAGTATACTCCTACTGTCTTTATACTCTTCTAAGGAATCACTTGATTTCTGCTGTCTATACTTGACATATGCTTCCTTCGAACTCTCGATTTCTCTAGTTATCCAGCATTCTCTACACCTACCAGCCTCTCCTTTCACCCTAACAGGAATATCCTATCTCTGGACTCTTTTTCCATTTTCCAGCCATCTGTTTACCTGCGAACATCAGCCCCCAATCAACTTTAGAACGTTCTTGCCTAATAGCGTCAAAATTGGCCTTCCTCCAATTTAGAATTTTAACTTTTTGATCCGATCTATGCTTTTCCATCACTACTTTAAAACTAATAGAAATATGGCCACTGGCTCCAAAGTGCTCCCCCACTGACACCTCAATGACCTGACCTGCTTTATTTCCCAAGAGTAGATCAAGTTTTGCACCTTGTCTAGTAGGTACATTCACATATTGAACCAGAAAGTCTTCTTGTATACAAATTCCTCCCCATTCAAGTCTTTAACACTATAGCAGTCTCAGTCTATGTTTGGAAAGTTAAAATCCTTAACCATAACCACCCTAATTCTTTTAACAGATGACTGAGATCTCCTTAAAAATTTGCTTCTCAATTTCCTGCTGACTATTGAGGGGGTCTATAGTATAATCCTGATAAGGTGATCACTCTTTTCCTATTTCTCAGTTCCATCCAAATAACTTGCCTCGATGTATTCCCAGGAATATCCTTCCTAAGTACAGCCATAATGTTATCCCTAATCACAAATGCTACTCCCCCTCTTCTCTTGCCAGCCTTTCAATCCTTCCTATAGCATCTACACCCTGGAACATTAAGCTGCCAGTCCTGTGCATCCCTGAGCCATGTCTTTGTAATTGCGAGAATAGCCCAGTCCCATGTTCTGGGGTAGAAGATGAGTCTCTTTGCACCTCAAGAAGATAAATATCTCCCAATCTAGTATTCAATCACAGAGATCAGAAAGATTCCAGATTCAGTTTCTAATAATTGATGTTGATCTATTCAAAAAATTAGCAAATAGACAATTAGGCTCAAAGGCGAGTGGAATAGAGAAACAAATCAATCACGATTTCTGTTTCTCAATACGAAATAATAAAACTCAAACTAAAGTTATCTTGACTATTTTACCTCTTGTAGGAGCTTTTCAATTGGTCCTACTCCCTACTCTTCCTGCATATTCCTCATATTCCTGCAAATCTGATCTTAGTCAGTACCTCGATTATTGACCCAATCAAACAAAATCTACTCACCCTTCTCCAATTTTTCAAACTGATCTTCCATAGGAAGGGCCTCCCAAACTTACTAAGTACAGGAACCCTTGCAGGGAGCATTGGAGAGAATCTTCATTGAAGTTAAATTCCCTTTTTATAGCATTAGCTCTGATACTTTGCCTCCAAGAATTTTTGGAAAGCTACAGAGAGATGGGTACTATGGCAAGGAGGTAGGTGGATATGATTGCAATTGGGTAAGGTGGGTGGATGTTGGAGGGTATGGGGAAGAACAGGAGAGTCAGAGTGTCAGGGAGGTTTTGGTGCTATGGTCAGGAGTTGGAGGAGATTGGGGGGTGGGGGGTGGGGGGGGCGGGAGGTTTTAAGGCTGTCTGCTGTTTGGTTGCCAATATATTAAACAGGGATTTTGTCTGTCTAACATTCCCTGGGTAACTATACATTTAACTCTACTATCCATATAGTAGGAGGTGCTCTTCTGAAGTTGAGCCTGATGCATATTGAGTCAAAAAAGAGATAGTTTAGTCTAAGAACAACAAACTGGAAATCTGAAATACATAAATAGAAAATACAAGAAAACTGAGTATTATTAGCACCATGTCTGGAGACAGTTAACATTTATTGTTGACAATGTGGGAACTGCCCAAGAGTCATCAACTTGAAACATTAACTGCATTTCTCCATGGAGGCATTTCAGCTCTGCAAGCAACTGTTTAGCAACTGGATTGTATTTGGTGTTAACAGTGGATGAGGTTTTGACTCCCTCAAACTTATTCCCTGAATACTGCTGATCGTATGCCAAGCTCATGTTGAACTGTTCAGCACCTCTGACTCTAACTCAAGAGTTAGAAACGGTTTTGGAGGGAGAAGGGGACCTGCCTGTTGAAAGTTCAGCGCATTGCTTCTTCAGTGAGATCCTGACATGGATCTTTGGAGGAACATGCAGACTTCAACGAGCAAGAGACTGGGATATCTGGACCACCATTGAACCTGATTCTTGCACCTTTTCAGGAAGCACAAATTATCATAATTCACTGTGTAAAATATGCTTTTCCTCATGTCACCCCATTCTCCAGTCTGCCCAAGAAACTCTGTCAATTACCTTACATCTGTGTGGAAATAATTCCTCTATCAAAACCCTTTCATAATTTTTGAACACCTCTCTTAAATCTCCTCTTCATTCTGACAATTGAGATTTATAATATTAAACTCTAATCTCCTGGGGCATACAGTGTAGTTGGTAGCCCTGCACGGTAAATGGCATCCAAACCAGGCAGAAAAAAAACAAAATGTTGAGATACTATAGTGAATGGCAACAAACAAATAACTTCTGAGTTCATTTTCATCGCCTCTAGGCACAAAAACTTTAAATTCAACAGAGTCAAAAAAATTCAATTTGCACATAAAACAATCAGCACTTTTTTGTAAGGAACATATGCAGCTAATTTAGGGGAGAGAGGAGAGGGGAACTCCACCAACATCTGCTTTGATTTGTTCGGTTAAGTTAGAAATCCAGTCATATGTTAATGCTGATATTTTCCTTTTTGTTTGATGGTAGCACAGAGATGTTAATCAGCAGTGAGAGAAATTCATTTTTGCTCTTTGGGTGAGGAATTTCAAGTAATGGGACACAACGTTTTTCCACTTGTAGCTACCCAGTCCAATTGGGTTTTTCAAGAGCGGGCGCACTACATGATTTCGCTTCTTCCACTCCTCACACCAATCACACCTTATGTCACCTATTTTAATTTCTCACACTAACAACCTTGGGTCCCATTGAATGACAAGTTTGATAATTTGGACTATGGGCTAACATCTAACAAGAATTGAATTGGGATTATTTTGATTCATTTTATGTAGATAGGTGGTCCCAAAGCACTGTATAGCTGTTGGAGCAATTTTTAAAGTGCAGACGCTGTTGCAATAGGAGCCCTTCCAACATGTAGACAGAAAGGATTGCAACTCCATCAATTTGGGCTGGATTTCAAACTAAGGTAAGAGAGAAACCTCTTTTACACCAATCAATCATTCACCTCAGAATTAGGTCTTTAAGTGTACAGCATCAAAGTTTTTATGTTAAACAAGCTTAAAGAAAACTATTTAAACAAGACATGTCTCATCATTCTGAAGTAGTTGATGGCAATCTTTCAAGTGCGCTGTCTTCCTCAATTGTAATTTTTTCACACATTGCAAATTTTGTGAATTTATTCAGTCAAAATAGAGATAGTTTAGTATAAGAACAAAACACTGTGGTTGCTGGAAATCTGAAATAATTAAATAGAAACAGAAGGAGTAGCCCATTAGGTCGGCTCCACCATTCAAATATGATCACTGTATGATCTTTTGTTATTACTTCATTTGCCTTCATTTCCCACTCCCCATATTCCCTGAGAGACCAAAAATCTGTGCATCAGGCTTAATTTAGTTTGGCTTGGTTGGCTAGCCCAGCATTTATTCAATGATAGGGTATCCAAACCCCCTTGAGTAAAGAACTCCAAAGATTCTCAAGGCTTTGAGTGAAGCAGTTTTCTCTTTAGCTCAGTCTTAGTTGATTGCCCCCTTTACTGAGACTATTCCCTGCAGTGAAACAACTTTTCAGTGACTAACCTGCCAACATGCTACCCTTTAGAATTTCAAAGTGATCACCTCTCATTCTTCTGCACTGCAGAGAACACAGACACAAATTAGTCAGCCTCCCATCAGAGGAAACCCTCTCAATCCAGGCACTAGGATCCGGGGCTTTATTCCTATTATTATTATCAGATTATCAAGTTTAAAGATCCTTTCTTCTGGGATCTCATCGACAGCTCTTGAACTTTCCTCTTTTAAGGCAACCCTTAAAATGTCTCCCTTTGAACAAATATTTGATCCTAATGTCTTCTCCTTCAGATGGGTGTCAATTGCTGTTTGTTGCACTCTTAGGTACCTTAGCTGAAAGTGAAACTTTTAATCAAAACTAGAAACAAACTTAAGACTGATAACGTTTGCCTTGAACCTTCCACAGCCTGGATTAATGCCTGACATTGTGGCCGTTGGGCTGAAAGATCAAGGCTCCTGTTATCCTAGGCACTTGATTGAATCATTATGACAGGGATGATGTTCCAGAGCACACAGACTAAACTCAAAGAAAGTACTGGGCTTCCTTGTTGGAGGGATGTAAGTGAAAAGCAAAGAGATCTTAAACTTGCACAAAAATTGGTTAGACCATGTTCGAGTCCTGCAATAGTTTTTGTTTTTATTGCGTATAAAGTATTTAGAAGCACGTAAGGAAATGAGGAAAATAGCAAGCAATAAGCACAATATCAGAACAAAGAGGTTATACCGAACAAAAAAGATCAATCAGGCTGAGGATTTGTTTCTTGTATAACAGAGAATAATTAACTAATAACTGTTTACAACTCCTAGCTTTACTTTCCCTTCTATAATACTCGTCCAATAAAACCCCTAATTTAAAATTTACCAAAATTCATATTTCAAAACCAGGCAGCTGTTGAATCTTCACTATGTATCTTCCTCTGTAGATTTATTTCTTCTTAGGATTTCTTTTTTACAGGTGGTTGATAGATAAATGTACCTTTAAGAGACCTATTCCACGCAGCAGTCTCCATTTGTTGTTGGCTTGGCCGTTCTCTCTCAACTGTTCAAGTTTTCCGGGCCTTATACCACAAAGCATCGGCTTGTGTCATTGTTAAAAATCACACAACGCCAGGTTACAGTCTAACAGGTTTAATTGGAAGCACTGGCTTTCGGAGCTTCCAATTAAATCTGGTGTGGTGTGATTTTTAACTTTATACACCCCAGTCCAACACCAACATTTCCAAATCATGGCTTGTGTCATTGGCTTTTAATATTGTCAATATACTAAATTCAAACTTGATTGGAGTTTGTTTTTTTTTTGGGGGGGGAGTATACTTTAAAGTGATTGGCCTAATTCAAATTTGTTTTTGTCTCCAGGCAACCAGCTACACTAGCTGCTGGACCAAAAGGTTATATTGTATCTTGTTCAGAACACTTGATGCTGTCAAATAGTTCTACTAGCTTTTAACTTTCTTAAAGGTACAGTACTGCATAACTTTTTCTTTCAAAAATGGGTTCCCCTCTTTTTCATCAATCTGATACAATTGGTGAACAGACATTTTGCCATTCTACTAAGTCAGGTTTCAATACTCTAAATAAATGATAAATATCAATGCACTCAATCTTTCATTTGTTCTCCAGAAAAACATCTTTCTTAATGTTGTAATGCCTGACAATTTTGCCTTGGAAGTTTGTGAGAAGGAAAACAGAAAAGAAAACTTCAAACAGAAACACAATGTAATCAGCCCCAAAGCAGTGCAGTAAGATTACTTGGATCCTTTCTTTGCTGCTATAATAAGCAGATCAATGAAGGCAAAAGTACAGGGTGCAGATTACTTTAATTCAATTTACTTTAACAGCTGTTCCTTTAATGAAAGGTAATCCAGTAAAAATGGAAGGTTGACGTGGTTCAACACATATCAGACTGCAATATGGTTAGTGAATTGGAAATTAAAAATTGCAGACCTATTTTCTATTATTTTTCCTGAATTAGTCTTCTGCAGCTCCTGTGAGCATTGAGTCCTGCTCAGGTGTAGTTCAATAATACTGGCCATCTTAGGATCCTGAGCATAAGTTACTGTTCAGACAGAGCATTAACATTGAGTCATTAGAAGCATTGCAGCTGTCTGCAACTTTCTGTCAAAATACTGTACTTTCCGATAATAAGAACAGGAATAGTCTGTTAAAATTCTTAATCCCATCAACTAGATTATAACTAATATATATTTTAATTCTATTAAAAGGAATGCTATTCCTTTACTTATTTCTGGACGGCATGATGGCTCAGTGGTTAGCACTGCTGCCTCACAGTAACAGGGGACCTGGGTTTGACTCTACCCCGAGGTGACTGACTGTGTAGAGTTTGCATATTCTCCCGTGTCTGCGTGGATTTCTTCTGGTTCCCTCCCACAGTCCAACAATGTTCAAGTTAGGTAGATGGGTCATACTAAATTGCACATTGTGTCCAGGGATGTGCAGACTAGGTGGATTAGACATGGAAAATGCAAGGTTACAGAGCCAGAGTAGGGCGGTGGGTCTGTGTGAGATGCTGTTTGGAGGGTCAGTGTGGATTCGATGGACTGAATAGTCTGCTTCCATACTATAGGGATTCTATGGTTTAGGTGCCTTGAATCTCTATACTCAGGCCTAAAAAGAGCTCAGTTTTGCAATTTTCTATTGATCCCCATCTGAATGAATCTATGGGAGAGATTTCCATTACCTTATGTGAAGTAGTCCATCAAGCGATCACCCCCAATGGCCTCGCCCTAATTTTAAGATTATGACTCTTTATTTTGGATTCCCCAGTTTTCATTCTATGCACTCTATCACCTCCTTTAATATAGCTGAAAGAGAGATGTTTTTGATGCTTTTGGCCTTGCAGTCCTCAAGACAAATGCAAGAATGCCATATTTCAAAGGATCACCTTGGGCGGCATGGTGGCACAGTGGTTGGCACTGCCTCACAGCGCCAGAGACCCGGGTTCAATTCCCGCCTCAGGTGACTGACTGTGTAGAGTTTGCACATTCTCCCGTGTCTGCGTGGATTTCTTCTGGTTCCCTCCCACAATCCAACCATGTGTAGGTTAGGTGAATTGGCCATGCTAAATTGCCCGTAGTGTTAGGTGCAGGGGTAAATGGGTCTAGTTGGGTGCGTGCGCTTTGGCAGGTCGGTGTGGACTTGTTGGGCCAAAGGGCCTGTTTCCACACTGTAAGTAATCTAATCACCACAATTTATACTATGAGAGTAAAGGGGAAAAAATTGGCTGGCAAGTCAGTTCGGATTTCCGAAGGCAATATCAATGATAAAATAACAGGAAACTAAAGGTTGTTGAAGCTCTGATGTAATCTAATAAAGATGCAAGAATTGAAATTAGTTCATTTGAAAATATCAATTAGGTCACTCCTTAATCTCTAAAAACATAGGATGTACAAACTCAATCTCTCCAAAATGTATTCTTTTTAGCCCTAGTATTATTCCAGTGAAGGTGCATGCATTCTTCAAAAACCAATCAATCCTCCATGAAGTACTCTGAACAAGGATTGGTGGGGAGGGTGTTGATTATGTAACTGTAATATAACATCTACTCCATGACATCCACCTTCCCTAAAATGACTGAAGGGATGTTTAGACTGTAGGAGACCATGCTATCACTTGAAGCTGTCTTAAAATGTAAAGTCATGTTTTGGCACAGTACATATCCAGCTCCAGCAAGTGATATAGTGCAACATCACTCCAACATCTCCTTCAAGCGAGATCTGTGAATGGGCCACCAAAGTTTCGAATCATTTGCAGGGAAACAAAAGCTGCGAATGATATCAGACTGTGAATACCACATTGATAGTTTGAAAAGTATGGCTGGCCTCACTCAAACTGCACTGCAGACTGTAAATGATTTTTATTACCAATATTAGGTATAGTAATATTTTTCTAACAGCTGCTTTTGTTTCATTTTTAACTTTCAAAGCCTTTGTGCCTAATCCCATGGGTTGACCTGTAGCACGGCCCAGCTTTGCTTCTCTCAGGATTTATGGACAGAAAACAGTGGGCTGCCAGGTAAAGCCTGAAGAAATAATACTGAGCATTTAACAGCAGCAAATTACAACTCCTAGCTCAGCCTCAAATCATGGCAAATTGTTTCACCTTCATTTAGTTCTCTAACTTCCCACTCAAATATAATTTCTTCATTCTTAGAGAGCTCTTATTTAAAGACTGAGTTCTACATCAGCAGCTCTTTCCAAAAATCAAGTCACTAAGGATGTGGGTCTTGTGCATGCTTTTTTTGTTTTAAAAGATATAGTCAAAAATACATCATTTACTTTGGCAAATTTGTTTTAATTGGTAATTGCTAATTATGCAATCAAGAGAAGTTATACAGGGAGACTTCTTATGGAGTGAGGTAACTGAATTCAGTACATTAATAATGTAGCCTTGTACCTAGGTTGCTGGAACTATCATCTCACTTCAGATGTTGAATCCAACTCCTTTATTATACACAGCCCCCAACACCCATCTGCATAATAGAAAGTAATGTGCCTGAGGGCAGAATCTTCTGGGGGCCTGAACAATGTGAGCTACAGCAAAAAATGTGGCACCTAAGAAGCTCAGCCATGCCCATCTCGATGTGGGCAAGTAACACGTTGTATCTGTTATCTGAGTTCCAGGCACTGAAACAAGATTCTCACTTTTGAGTGGTGGGTTGCCTATTAAGGGGAACAATTGTTTGCCAGCTTAATAACTTGTTGAAGTTATTTAATTGGTCCTCTGGAGAAAATTTATTTTTCATCTTATTTTGTCACCTGTGGTGCAGTCGGACTAGAACGACAGCGCACACCTCCATCCTCAGCTATGGTAGCTGGCACTTATGTGGTGCAAATGTAACTTGTCCTACTCTTCTTGTCACCACTGTTCATGCACAGTGGCCACAACATGTATGATCTACAAAGTATACTGTAAAAGCTCAACAAGGTTCCTTTGACAGCACCGTCCAAACCTATGATCTCAACTACTCAGGACACCAGTACCAGCTACATGGAAACATCACAACCTGCAAGTTCCCCTGCAAGCCACTCACCATTCTGACTTGGAACCATATCACTGTTTCTGCATTGTCGCTGGGTCTAAATCCTGTAACCTCCTTCCTAACAGCATTACAGTGTACCTACACCATTTGGACTGTAGTTGTTCAAGGAAGTAGCCGACTAGCACTCACTCAAAGGCCACGAGGGATGGACCATAAATAACCTAACCAACAGGTTATTTAAAATACATGAGAGTAAGTTGTACGATGAGCCGTTTAAAATTTAATGAAAATGTTACAAGAATGACTGCATGATGGAACCATAATTGTTAAAACGAATTATATAGGGCAGTCTGAAAGATCATATCTTCTTCTGTATACACATGGTCAGCATTTCAAATTATATAAAACTTTCTGTCTGTCTCAGTGTAGAAATGATTTTGGGCTACAAGCTGATTTCTTGGCAATATGGCTCACATAACTGTGGGCAGGGTGACAATTTTGAACGTTTCCTGGTGGAATTTGGTAAAAACAAGGACTGCAGATGCTAGAAACCAGATTCTAGATTAAAGTGGTGCTGGAAAAGCACAGCAGGTCAGGCAGCATTCGAGGAGCAGGAAAATCGACGTTTCAGGCAAAAGCCCTTCATCAGGAATTTGTCCGGGTCTCAGAGTTCTAGGAACGGGGATTGTCGTTCATTTGAAAACGGCAAGTTGCATTTTGTTCAAAGATTGCTTTCCTTTCGATTATGATTAGATTAGATTAGATTACTTACAGTGTGGAAACAGGCCCTTCGGCCCAACAAGTCCACACCGACCCGCCGAAGCGCAACCCACCCATACCCCTACATTTACCCCTTTTTAACCTAACACTAGGGACAATTTAGTATGGCCAATTCACCTAACCCGCACATCTTTGCGACTGTGGGAGGAAACCGGGGCACCCGGAGGAAACCCACGCAGACACGGGGAGAACGTGCAAACTCCACACAGTCAGTCGCCTGAGGCGGGAATTGAACCCAGGTCTCTGACGCTGTGAGGCAGCAGTGCTAACCACTGCGCCACCGTGCCGCCCACGTTATGCTCCATAACATAATAACAAATGTGGTCAGAAGGTATGACCTCGGGGATAGGTCAGTGGTATGGCTTGCTAGCCAAGTTCAAGATAGAAAGCAAATAGTGGGAGCAAAGCTGATTTACTCTGGGTGGCAGAAAGTGAAAAGTTGTGATCCGGAAGGATCAGTGTTAAGACTACTGCTGTTTACAATCTACATTAATTACTTAGACTTTGGATCAAAAATAACATTTCCCAACTTCTTGATAGCACCGCTATCGGGCGGGACGGGCTGGTAATAGATTAGATTAGATTACTTACAGTGTGAAAACAGGTCCTTTGGCCCAACAAGTCCATACCGACCCTCCGAAGAGCAACCCACCCAGACCCATTCCCCTACAATTACCCCTTCACCTAACACTACGGGCAATTTAGCATGGCCAATTCACCTAACCTGCACATCTTTGGACTGTGGGAGGGAAGAGTGCAATAATTACAAGAGGACATTAATAACAGGACTTGCAGATTGGGCAAATAATTGACAAATGAAGCTCAAAACTGATAAATGCAAGATAAAACATCTTGAAAGATGCAAGGCTAACTGGGATAGAGGAACAAAGGGATCTCAGATTACAAACAGAACAATCATTAAAGGTTTCACCAGAGGTTAGCAAAGCCTTGAAAAGAAAGCAATCCACTCACTATATTTCATCGCTCAAGGGCCATACTAGTAACTGAAAAGTACAGAAGTTATACTATACTTTGATTAGACCGTATTTAGAGCACTGCATTCAGTTCTGATTGCCCTTTATAAGGAAGGATATAGGTCAGCCATAATATATATATATGTATGATCAGCCCTGCTCAAAGAGCCAATTAGCCTATCCCTGTCCTAAGTTTTATGTCTATGTTTCTAGATGCACGGCAGAGAGGATTTACAAGGATAGCACCAGAAATGTGTGGATTTACATATCAAGAAAAGATTGACAGATTGAATCTCTTCTCTCTTGACAAAAAGACTGAGAGGTGGCTTAATAAAAATTATGAAAGGTTTGATAGAATAGATTGCAAGAGAACATTTCCTCTTCTGGGGAAGAACGTAACTAGAGATTATCAGTGTAAGCTAGTCAGTGAGAATCCAACAGGGCATTCAGGAGAAACTTCTTCACCCAAAGGAGTGATTAGATTGTGCTATTCAGAACAGAGGGCTATTGAAGTGAACAGTATAGATGCATTTAAGGGGAATTTTGACAAAATTGAATTTTGAGGAAAAGAGAACAGATGATAGATTCAGATGAGAAAAGGTGGCAGGTGACTCTAGTGGAGCATGCACATCAGTGAGGATGGTTGGGGTGAATGGCTTGTGTCTGTTTTAGTGCAAGTATCACATTTTGGTAGACACATTTCTTTGGGGACAACACCCACAACATATATTTATGGCTGTGCCCTTTTTAAAAGACAAGTGTTCTTCAAAATGATGAGAGGCTTTCATTAGCAGAACCACTGATAACCAGAGGACACAAATGCAAGATAATTGGCAAAGCAACTAGAGGGGTGATGAGCATGTTTTGTTTGTTTATGCAGCCAGTTGGCGAGAATAAATAACCAGGAAAACTGATGGAAGCAAATTCAATACTAACTTTCAAAAGGAAACCAAGTGTATACTTGAGAAAGGAAGAGCAACATCAAAATTGGCCCATTGCCAAACTGATGGCAGACACCATCATTCAATTCAATGACTTTCCTGGAAGAATAAGTCAAGATAGTAAAATGATCTTTGATTAACATGTTAAGTTGAGCAGAGTACTTCCAAAAGCTCAGTGCCAGTGTTGCCAAAGGTACTTAATTGCTGCCACCAATTCCTTCAGTTTGGTTCTGTCAGCTTGTTTTATCCAAGAGTTGTATGTTCACAATTGTGACACCGTATAGAATTTTGCACACGTAGCTAATTATTGTTGTTGAAACTAAAACATAGAATAAGTGGGGCCAGAGAAAAAAGTCTGATGATGATTTTGTCAGGCAAAAATGCAAATCGTAAGAACTAAAACAACAGGGTACCCGACAGAATCAAGAGAGTAGTTATCCCACGCAAAAAATTTAAATCATTCTTAAGAACCTCTTCTGATCATTTTCCAGTGTACACCAATAATTCCCTTCTGCTCTATTCAGGCAAGGCCTTTATATAAATTATGTCTGCCAACCACTGACGCCACAAAGTACATCTTTCAAAATACTGAAGATTTCCAACAGACCACCCCAGAATTAAACCCCGGTTGCTCATATCAACTATGCCCAGCACTTTTTTTCTCCCCAGTAGCTTGCTGTACACTATATAAACAAATTGAGCATACCACAATCTTAAAAGACTTTTTCAATTACATTGAAGCAGTTTTAAAAACGCTGTTATGAATAACTCTTTAAGCAGCTTGTTATTAAATTCTAGCTATTTTAAAATAGATAGGTCACAGTACTTTGTTAAGAATCAATGTCTGAAAACTATGATTGTATGAAGTGCGCATTAAGACAACAGAAAATAGACTTCTTTCTTGCTACATTGCATCTTCATTTACAATTAATTCTGATCTCTGGCATCTATTTGTTCCTGCAACTATTATTTTTCTTTTCCAACCTATTACAGATCCCCTTTACTCTTGCTTTCCGTCATTTTATCATGAATAATAATAGTTAATGGGTGGCACGGTGGTTAGCACTGCTGCCTCACAGTGCCAGAGACCCGGGTTCAATGCCTGCCTCAGGCTGTGTGGAGTTTGCACATTCTTCCCGTGTCTGCCTGGGTTTCCTCTGGGTGCTCCGGTTTCCTCCCACGGTCCAAAGATGTGCAGGTTAGGTGAATTGGCCATGCTAAATTGCCCGTAGTGTTAGGTGAAGGGGTAAATGTAGAGGAATGGGTCAGAGTGTGGACTTGTTGGGCCGATGGGCCTGTTTCTACACTGTAAGTAATCTAATCTAAAATAAAGTTCCCAAAAAACATGCAGAATAAAAGTAAGTGATTAATTATAGATGCAAAGGAGTATATCACTGGTCCAATGATATTCATTTACATGAGTAATTCCAAAACCAACTTGAATGGTGGAACAGGTTTCATTCAGTCCCAAACAAGCAACTGACATACACATACATACACATAAATGTGATAAATCGTTAACGATGACAGAAAAAAACATTGCCAATTGAAATATAGTAAATGCACTTACACGGTATTTTCATAATCTCAACATCTCCCAATTGCATCACAGCCAATGTCATATTTTAAAGTGCAGTCATTATTGTAATAAAGGAAGTATAAGACCATAAGACAGAAGAGTAAATTAGGTCATTCAGCCCATCGAGTCTGCTCCACTATTCAATCATGGCTGATACATTTCTCAACCCCATTCTGCCGCTTTCTCCCTGTAACCCTTGATCCCCTTTATAATCAAGAACCTATCCATCTCCGTCTTCAATATACTCAATGACCTGGCCTCCACAGCCTTCTGTGGCAGTGAATTCGATGGATTCACCGCTCTCTGGCTGAAGAAGCTTCTCCTTATCTCTGTTCTAAAAAGTCTTCCTTTTATTCAAAGGCTCTGCCCTGGGTCCTAGACTCTCCTTACCAATGAAAACACCTTCCCAACATCTACTCTGTCCAGATCATTCAGTATTCTGTACATTTCAATTAGATTCTCCTTCATCCATCTAAACTCCATCGAGCATTGACGCAGAGTCCCCAAACCTTCCTCATGTTAAGCTGTTCATTCCTGGAATTATTCTCGTGAACCTTCTCTGAATATGCTCCAAGGCCAATAATTGCTAATTTGTGCACAGAAATTATACAGTGACCGAGTGATCTGGTTTAGCAATGTAGGTTGAAGCATAAATGTTGAGGAAGGCTGCACAGGTTTTGACTGAATAATGTTTCATACCCATCTGAGAGGATAGACAGAGGCTTGGTTTAATGTCTCGCCTGAAATACAGCATCCACAAATAAGGCCTACCTGAAATGTGCCTAGATTGTATGCTTCAGTTGAGGAAGTGGGTTTGAAGCCATGACTTCCTAACTTAGCTTTGCAGTGTTACCAATTTAGCTATGGATGAGAAAAGAATAATTTCTTCAGTTATGCAGGTCACTGCTGAGGCAGCATCTGGAGTACAATATTGGACATCTTAAAAGAAGGATAAAAATGTGTTGCATGTTGGGGGCACTTCAGAGGAGATCTGCCAAACTAATACCTAGAATGAGAGGGCTGTCTTATGGGGAAAAGTTAGACAGGCTATGTTTATAACCACTGGAATTTAGAAAAATAAGAGGTAACTTGACTGAAACATACAAGATCCTGAGGGGTCTTGGCAGAATAGATTTAGGAACGATGGAGAAATCCAGAACTAGAGGTCATTATTCAAACATCAGGAGTTGTCCATTTAAAACAAAGATTAGGTGAAAACTGTTCGCTCAGAATCTATGGATCTCGCTGCCTGAAGCTGTGTCCTTGAATATTTTTAGATAGAAGTTGATGTTTCCGTTAAGCTGAGGGTTAAAGGTCATTGGATAGATGGGAATGCCAGAGCAGGATCAAGGGTTGAATGGCTCACTCCTGCTCCTGATGTTCCCAGCTGATTCATGTCACTTCAGGCAGAGAGAGGGGTATACCAGGCAGGAAGTATATACCAGGAAAGGAAAAAGAGAAAGGGAAACCCGATATCATTCAATCTGTCCATGAGATTAAAGATACAGTGGCAGCACTGATATAAAAGTGATTGGGTGAAAGAAAACAGTAGTGGTGAATAGTTTTTATTTGGACTGGACAAAGGCATATGATTGGGATTCCCCCGAGTTGGGACCAGGAGCTTCTTGGTTTATATCAATGACTCTGGATGTTTGAAGCATGATTTCAAAATTTGCAGATAAAAAAGTTGCAAATTGTGCAATGAACTTTAATACATTTTGAGAGAATATATCAAGATTGGTTGAATGGGCAAACATGTAACCTTAATGCACAGAAATGTGGATTATTATGGTCCCAGCTGATGTTGTTACTGGATAAATCAGATTCTAGACTAAAACCTGGCTTAACAGATCATATTTTGTTTTGGTTTGGTTTTAACGAGGTCATTTCCCACTGAAACACAGGCATGCAGTGTTACAGATTTGATTTCAACAATAAAATAGAAGTTTATCACACAAAATAAACTTAATATAAAACAGAATAAGTCAGTCTATGTACACAAACCTGAAGATTCTAAAATACACAGTAATATATAATACCATAAATCCAAAATATTCTCCATTACAGATTCCAAAAAGAATCCTTGAACAGTATACACACCAAAGAAAATCACCTTTTTCAACACTTCTATATGCTTAACTGTGACTTCCAGTCTTAGTCTGGAAAATTTTCAAATACTGAGCTTAAATCTTATCAGCTTTGAAATAATCTTTTGAGGATTTTATCCAAATATGCTGGTCTGGAACTATTCCTAAATTATTTGTTCTAAGGTAATCTAATCATAAAAAATCTAACTTTATGGCAAGGCAATGGTCTAGTGCTATTATCGCTCGACTGTTAATCTAGAGACCCAGGTAATGTTCTGGGGACCTGGGTTCTAATCCTACCATGGTAGATGGTGAAACTTAAATGCAATAAAATTCAGCAATTAAGAGCCGAATGATGGCCATAAATCCATTATCGATTGTCAGAAAAATCCACCTGGTTCACTAATGTCCTTTAGGGAAGGAAACTGCTATCCTTCCCTGGTCTGGCCTACACATGACTCCACACCCACAGTAATAGAACATAGACATAGAACATAGAACAATACAGCACAGAACAGGCCCTTCGGCCCACGATGTTGTGCCGAACTTCTAACCTAGATTAAGTACCCATCCATGTACCTATCCAAATGCCGCTTAAAGGTCACTAATGATTCCGACTCTACCACTCCCACGGGCAGCGCATTCCATGCCCCCACCACTCTCTGGGTAAAGAACCCACCCCTGACATCTCCCCTATACCTTCCACCCTTCACCTTAAATTTATGTCCCCTTGTAACACTCTGTTGTACCCGGGAAAAA
>NC_057730.1:39265413-39289365 GCF_004010195.1 Chiloscyllium plagiosum
CCCCGTCCAACATCCCCCTGCCTCCTCTGTGGGGCAGCCGGACTGGACACTAATAATAAGACTGCTGCTGTTGCTGCCTTTGTCGGATAAGTCTGCAAATAGTGCGCGGTCAGATTATCTGGGGAAGTGGGGGTGGGGTTCAGGATACATCCTTCTGTCGAACTTCAGGGTAAGTGTGGGGAAAGAGAGAGAGAGGGCGGGAGGTCTGTCATTTGGAGACAGTGCCTGTTTAATCACTGTAAACAAAAGACACGATCAGTGTTGGAAACACGTCTTTGATGTAATGTTGCTATCGGGACCTCGAGATCTCCTTCGGATAATCCAATTTTCGGATAATTGGTATTCGGATAATCGAGGTTGCTCTGTACAAGTCACGCTCCCTACCTCATACAATCGATAAATTTTTGAAGAAGAATGAGGAAACGCAATATAAAATATAAGATATATAATTCTAAAGGGAGTACAGGATCAAATATATCCAATGTATATGGGCACATTTCGTTGGCAGGACACATTGAGAAAGTTGTGAAAGGTGAGTAGGCTCTGGGATTTTATGAACAAAGTAAGAAAATTATGATGAGCCACTGGGCAGTGAACTTTATCAGGAATGTGAAGACATTAGAGTGGATAGAGAATGTAATGGCAAAGTATGGTGCGGCATGGTGCCTCAGTGGTTAGCACTGCTGCCTCACAGCACCAGGGAATCTGGTACAATTCCGTCTTCAGGCAGCTGGCTATGTGGAGTTTGCATATTCTCCCCATGTCTGCGTGGGTTTCCTCCAGGTGCTCCATAGTTCAGAGATATTCCTGTGAGGTGGATTGGCCATACTAAATTACCATTAAGTCCAGGGTGTGCAGGTTAGGTGCATTAGCCATGGGAAACATAGGGATACAGGGATGGGAAGGGATGCTCTTTGGAGGGTCATTGTGGCCTCGATGGCTGAATGGCCCATTTCCACTGTAAGGATTCTATGATAGGGTTCCAAGGATGAGACATAAATAGACTGGAAAAGCTATCATCGGTCTCCTCACAGAAGGTTGAGGGGAGATTTGATAGAAATGTTCAAAAGTGCATAGTCAGAATATAGGAAAGAAATCTTTCCCATTGACGAAAGGGTAAAGAACCTGAGGACAGAGCTAAATGGGGAAGTAACAGATGAACTTGCACACTAAGTAAATGGTTGGTTCTGAAATGCATTGGCTGAGAGTGCATTTAAAGCAGATTAAATTAGGCTTTGAAAAGAAAATTTGATAAGCACCTGAAAAAAAAAAGGCAAGACTTCAGAGACAGGACTGGGTTGTGCAACAAGTTAAATTGCTGTTGCACAGAACAGTATATCAGGCCAAATGGGCTCTTTCAGTGCTGGAATAATTTTATTATTCTACTGCTGCTGATCTTGCAATAGCCATGCACAGATCAGTTTTCAATAGAAATTTGGCAAAAGAAAATTAAATGAAAAATAAATGATTTGGAATTGGAAATGTTACATAAGCTAAAGAAAATTCACGTCTAAATAAATGGGTTTTAACACAATGGCACAAATTCCAAACTAATAGTTTGAATATTTCTCAATACATCCTCGCAAGTCAAAATTTCTGAAAGCACATCTAAACTGAGGAACCTAATGGTTGACAGATGTGTGTACCTGGAAGTCTGAGAAACATGAGCATGTCTTAGATTGGAGTCCACATCATACTCAGACACCCTGCAAACTCCCAAGCCACCTTTACTATCCAACCCCATTTGCCGCTACCACATTTGCTTCTTTTTCTTCAAAACACACCAAATTAAAATAATATTAATCCGTAGTACTAGCCACAGAAAAGAAGTACTAATTTGCAATAGCAAAACATGAATGTTTCCAAAGGGATGGAGATAATTCAGCGAGTATTGTTACAATGTCCATGTGAGGAAACATATGTTAAAACAGAAGGCAAAATGAAACCTTTGATTTATGCAGAGCCTTTCATTACTTCACAACATCATAAACAGCAAATTAAGTACTTTTCTAGTGGAATCACTCTTGTAATTTTGAGAAATACAGCAGACAACTTCTGCAGAGCATGCTCCTACAAAGAAAACAATAAGATAACCTGCTTCTTCAATGAATTTCAGTTCGATAAGCAACATATATTGGCCAAACCTCTGAGCTGAACTCCCTTGGTCTCCTTAAAAATATGCCTTAGAGTGTTTTCATTTCCAGCTGAGATTCAGGGCCTACGAATTATCTTGCTCAGAAATATTATCATAAGTTGATATAATTTCTAATGCAAAATATTTACAATAGTCTTTGCAATTGAATGGTATTAAGGTCTTCCCTTAAAGAAAAGGAAATACATTATCAAAGCAGCCGATTCACTGCAACTTCAGTTGACATGAACAGAGGTCTAGAAACAGATCATCAGATCACCAATAACATCTGGTGCAAAAAGAAATGAAGTCATCTCAAACAGGAGACTGAAAGTGGCTACAATTTATAATGTCTTTGTTATTTTGCATTTTACAACTTAGGGCAATCAACTTTTGGTACAACCATTTTTTCATACTTAGGAGATTTTGAAAGTTCATTTCCAAGTCTCAACAAGTTGTTTGATTTCATTTGGTGGGCGGCACGGTGGCACAGTGGTTAGCACTGCTGCCTCGCAGTTTTGGTACAACCATTTTTTCATACTTAGGAGATTTTGAAAGTTCATTTCCAAGTCTCAACAAGTTGTTTGATTTCATTAGTAAGAAATACGCTGTCACCAATTTCCTATTTTTCACCTTTGAAGTTGGCCAATGCTGTTACCATGATTTCACACTCCAGCTCAAAATTATCACCTTTTCAAAAATCGGCTTTTCGTCCAATTCATTTAGATGATGCTATATTTACTAAAACATATGGTGGGCTGAATGGCCTCTTTCAGTTCTGTATCATTTTATGATTTTAACAAAAAATGGTTGTATATACCTCAGGATACTTTGGAGGCCATTTTTGTTTTCACTATTTGAGTGGCAAACTGGTTTATCAAGGGAAATGAAAATTTGTACGGTCCTGTAATGGCCAAATGATCCTGTTCTGCCAGAATATTGCACAGCAAATGCAGAAGAAATTTTAATGCATAATATTCATTTTCATAAATGAAATTGGTAAACCACAACAGCACCTTACAAATAGCAGCAATGACTTCAGCAGATAGACTGCACATCGGTTGACACCTACGCACATCAGCCAAGACTGACAATCAAAGATTAGCATCAAAGGGACAGCTGCCTTGAGAAAGTTTTCAGTAAGTCTACTAAATGGGACTGCAAAACTGAAAAAAAAATGCAGGGGTCATAAACATCTGTGAGTCATTGACAATGTAAACAGAAACTTGGCATGAACTCTTTGCCCTTACCTTGAGTCATTGAATTCTATAAATGTCCAAACTGTCCATTCATTGTAGGTAGCACATTGTGATTCAAAGCTTATTTTACCAAAAAGAAATTTAATGAACCACATAAGCTGGTGACATGGAAGGAATAGAAATTGTCCTATTGCTCATTGTAGTAAACATTATACCAGGAACATATTTGACAAATGAAATTTTACCTCATGGTATTTTGTTGTAAATAACAGTAGAGATGAAAAATTAATAATGTAACATAAAAAACACATTAATGAAGAAAGTCCATACAGTCCTTTGTAAGTAATGATTGTGAGAAATGTTCCCTTTCTCTATTTCAAATCCGGACTGTTTAACTATTTGTTTGATCAAGAATCAATCCAATGCTTTGTTTAATGGGTTGATTGAATTAACAGGCATTACAAGAACTTGCAAGGGTTGATGCTCTACGTCCACATCTGTACTTATGAAGAAGTACCTTCATTGCCATGCCAAGGAAAAACACAGACAAAATTTTTGGTGTGTACACTTGGGCTAACAGGTTAACTACTCCAAGCAAACGACACAGAGGTAAAATTTACATCTTTTCCCAGTTGTAGCAAAATTTAAAATAATTTACAAAATGAATAGTAGAAATCTTGCCCCATGATTTCTTTTTACTCCCTTTGGTATATAGCAGGTCAGAGTGAGTTTGTTACCCTTTCCACTTAAGGCCTTCATTCTTGGTGCAAACATGACCAGGAAAGTGAAGAGATTTAAATGTAAAGTATCCTCCTCTTCTCTCATCTAATAAAATGTATCAAACAACAATACTGGATTCCCATTTTGGTTCTGGTTATTTCACATTATCTTGGCTTGGATCAAAATGCCTCTCCGCCTGCTAAAAATTCATCACAAGTGTTCAAAAGACCATTACAGTGGTGAGAAGGTGGAACTGATTGCTACCTGTAGATGCTGCACTTAAAAGGAAATTAGATACTAGACAAAGGAAACAGGCTTTTTTGAAGCATAAGCCTGCCCTTTGACCAGCAGGGCCAAATGGTATGTGTTTTATGCAATTAATTGCAGTTTAATTTATTAAATTAAGTACATGTTATGTAGAAACTTTATCAATGCAAATATTTCCTAGCCGATCTAACCTTGGCATACAAAACTGAAAAAATTTGCCACAGAGAAAATTTCAACTTAGAGTTCCAGTAATTCATACATAAAGGCCATTACTTTGTCCTGCACCTTCCTTTAGTTCCCTGTCACAAGCATCGTGCTCCATCTACAACTGTATCATCCTCTTTACAGTGATTTTTACTGCCTTCTAGTGAACTTTATAGTCAACAAACTAACATATAAAGGATTTCCCATATCAGTTTCTAAAGGCTTTCCAATGACACTAGGAAACTAAGCACAAGGGTGCCAAATTCTCCAGAATAGTTTATTTTCTTTGATAATTTTGCTTCAACATTGCAGACTGCTTATTATCTAAAATGTGAGAGGCAGCAGGGATTCAAGGAATGATGAGAGGAATGGGAGATGAAACGAAACGTGACAGGAGTGAAAAAAACTGAGAGAAAGCAAGACAAAAAAAACTAAAAGAAAGAAAATGTTTACATGGAAGACAAACATGAAGAGCTAAGAAAAGGAAGACTGAATAAAGTGTTATGAAGTTGAAGGCATGTACTGTACCTTTAAGAGAGAACAAATGCTGTTCTGAGCTGAAAGGTTACAAGCACCGGTGATATGACTAGATGACAGTCCCAGAGTGTACTGGAAAATTGAAAATATGTAACAGTTAGGAGGTTCAGAGCTGAGATTTGGAGAGATTTGGAGAGTTCATCCCCATTAACGGTTGAATTAATTTTTTATGTAATGTAGAGCTAAACCGAAGTTTGGAATTGTTATAAAAGTGGCACAGCCATTTACATGATACAGATGAGAGTTAAACAAAGACTGCAAGTTTTATAATAATAAAAGAAAATTACTATGGATGTTGGAAATTTGAAATAAAACAGAAAACACTGGCAAAACTCAGCAAAGGGGTTAACTCAGCAAAGGGGGTGACTCTTCTGCAGTGAACTGTGAATACAGCAAACTGACTTGTAAGCAGTATAAGTCAGGATGGAGGAGGTAAAAGAGCAACTATAACACCTTCTACAATTGCATTGAGATCTGGGGACAACTGAAGAATTGATCAGAGTGTTGAAGAGGGAATGGTCCCTTGGGAATGCTAAGAGAGGAAGGCAAGATTTTAGATTAGATTTCCTACCATGTGGAAATGGGCCCTTCGGCCCAACAAGTCCACACCGACCCTCTGAAGAGCAACCCATCCAGACCCATTCCCCTACATTTACCCTGCACCCAGCACGACAGGCAATTTAGCATGGCCAATTCACCTAACCTGCACATCTTTGGACAATGCGAAGAAACCGGAGGACCCGGAGGAAACCCACACAGACACGGGGAGAATGTGCAAACTCCACACAGGCAGTTGCCTGAGGCGGGAATTGAACCTAGAACCTTGGTGCTGTGAGGCAGCAGTGCTAACCACTGAGCCATCGTGCCGCCATGTTTGATGGCAGAATCATACCGGAAGTGGTGGAGAAGGGAGAGGATGATTCTTGGAGAAAGTGAGGACTGCAGATGCTGGAGATCAGAGCTGAAAAATGTGTTGCTGGAAAAGTGCAGCAGGTCAGGCAGCATCAAAGGAGCAGGAGAATCGACGTTTCGGGCATAAGCCCTTCTTCAGGAATGAGGAGCGTGTGCCAAGCAGGCTAAGATAAATTCATCCCTTGTGGTTGGAGGGTTCCTAGGCGGAAGATGAGGCGCTCTTCCTCCAGGTATCGTGTTGCCATGGTCTGGCGATGGAGGCGGCCAAGGACCTGCATGTCCTTGGGGGGGGGGGAGTTAAAGTGTTCAGCCACAGGGCGGTTGGGTTGGTTGGTGCGGGTGTCCCAGAGGTGTTCTCTGAAACATTCCGCAAGTAGGCGGCCTGTCTCCCCAATGTAGAGGAGGCTACATCGGGTGCAGCGGATGCAGTAAATGATTCTTTCAATACGGAGGCCAGTAGGCAAAATGGGGGAGCGGGGAGACTCACTTTGGTTCTGGGAGGGAGAGGAAGGATAAGGGTAGAAGTAAGGGAAATGGATCAGACATTATTGAGGCTCCTGCAACTCACAATAGGTGAGAAATCATCAGTTGAGAAAAAGGAAGACATGTCAAAAGCACCATTGTGGAAGGTAGCATTACCAGAACAGATATGACAGAGACAGAAAAACTGAAAGCATAGAATGGAGATCTTACAGAAAACAGGTGGTGTTGTTGAAATAGTTGTGGAAGTCGTTGAGTTTGTAAAGAAAAGGAAGAGTCAAAGATTGATCATGTGAAAATGAGGGAAACTGTAAGTAACTGACAAATTTTCCAATTCTACCAATACAATCATTGACTTACTGGAAAAACTCTAGTGGAAGGGGTGTCCAAGCTGGCCTAGAACAAAGAATGTATCACATAACGTGCAAAAAGACAGGCATTTCTGCACGTACCCACAGCCACACCACTTATTTGATGGAGTGAGAAATGTTAAGGGTGAAATTGTTTGATAATAGAATAAACTCAGCCAAGTGGAATTAATGGATTAGGATTGTTTAGGCCTGCATACAGTGGAGAAATGGAGAGCTCGCAGACAATCATGATAGGTGATGAAGAGATTTTTTTTGTCCATAGTGATGAGATAGTTGCTAGGGCCAGGAAACTAAATATTGCTGAAACAATATGGCACATCAGAAGAATCACAAATACAGGTGGGAAGAAACTGGACAAGAAGAGAAAAACAGAGTTAAGATAGGAAAAAGTAATCTCAGTGAGCAGGAACAGGGTGATATAATAGGTCTGTCAGTGCAATTCAGTTTCCAGACTTTAGGAAGAAAGTAGAAATGGGATACATGTGGATGAGGGACTATAATGTGGAAAGCTATGGAAGGAAGACATCCAGAGGAGATGTGGTCATTGACAGTCTGAGAAATAATGGCTTGAAGTTCAGTGATGGATTGTGGTCAGAGAGAGATAGGAAAAAGTGTCTGAGAGTTGATGCTCAGTCTTTGCAAGTTTGAGATCAGTATGTCAGATGATAACTGCACCACCCTTATCAGTAGGTTTAATAACAAAGTCAGGATTATACCTGAGAGAACATAGTACAGCAAGGTGAGATGGAGACAGGTTAGAGTGGACGAGGTGAGCAGGGAAATTAAATTTGCCAATATCAAGTTGACAGTTCTCAATGAACAGATCAAGAGCAGTAAAGGCAAAAATCTAGCGATACTTTTCAACTTTTGCAGTATTTGATTTTGTAATACAATAATGAACTCGCATTAACATACATCTGTCAAAACCTCAAAGCATGTTCCAGCAAATGAATCAGTTTGAAGTGCTGTCAGTTTTTACCACATTGAATGCCAGCTACAGTGAGATTCCAAACCTGGGCAGACAATGAATGGAAGCCCAGGGGCATAGTACAGCAACTATACTATGGACTACAAGTGAAACAGAACACCTCAAGCAAACTGAATTATATACTGTTCTAAAGCAAATCTACCTGGCCAAAACACAAATATACCCCAAAAGGGTTTTCATTCAATCTAAATACAACAATAATATGTAAGATTCATTTTCACAGACGTACAATTCTAGCATGACCAAGGTAGTTAACACTGAGTTGTGTAAATCACACTACACTGACTTGAAAACAGCTCCAGGTTGTTTTAATTAGTTACTTGGAAATGGTCATATTGGACCATTGGAGAGCAAGAAGACATGGAATTAAAACACATTTGCATTTAAAATGTTAAACAAATGGAAGCTGTTTTAAAGAAATGGCTCAGGGCTGTACTGCTGCTATGTATTACAACACCCTACAAATCACACAGGACTTCAGTAGCCATAACATTTCCACAATATTCACATGTGAAGCAAAATCCAGTTCCTTGTTGAGTATATCCATTTTCCAATCTAGTTTGTTGTCATTTAATGGCCCATGTATGGATTGTTTATTATCCCATTGAGGACCATTAATGTTTAAAAAATGAATGCAAACACCCAACAATTATGCCACAAAAATTAGTGTCTTTTAATTAAAATGACAACATAATTGTTTCTATAAAGCAGAATTAAACGAAGCAAGCATCCCTAACATAATACAATAGCTTATGAGGATTTAGACTATATGTGCAGTTTTACATTTATTTCCCCAATAGTTCACAAACCTTAAAAGTTCTTGAAAAATCATTGACTTTTCCTATGACCAAAGGAAAAGGTATGCCACAGCCCTCTATAATTTATTTTAACTCTCCTTAATATTTCAGAAATTCTGTAAGGTACAAATCGTAACGGGACACTTCCATTAACATTTGGTAAAATAATCCAATCCCCTTCGAGCAGTAAGCTAGACCAAATCTTCCAACTGAATTTCCCTTAAAATACAGACCTAACTTGTTTGTTTCTGTCAGCAAATATGTACAAATAAATTAAACAAATGAAGCTTCAAACCAAGGCTCCATATTAAATCACTACCTCTACGCAATATAGCTTACGTTGGAATCACCCAAATAAGAATGCACATGAATTATCCTTCCTTCAACACAACATTTTGATTCTGAAACTTGTAAAATTAATTTATACTTCTACTAGAGTTTCCTGACTCTTTCACCAGACTTCCTGGCTTCATTGTAACTTTAGAAAGGGATCGTTCATGGTTCATGGCTTTTATTATTATGACCTCTGACCTTTCAAAACAAAAAAAAGTTAATTTTTAAGTATAACAAACATAAGCTAGCTTGAGTTGCACTTACATCAGAAAGCTTATTTGTTTCTGTATTTGCTTCCATTTATTTAGAGTTAACTTTAGTTCCCAATACTGAAAATTATATTCTAAACCACATAAACCATGAACTAAATTTTCACAAAATTTGAAATAAAGTCCCATATTAAAATACAGCCCAACCTTAGATGAGAAGATTTAAGAGAGGCAGCACTATTATTTAGCATAATTAAGGTACAGATAAATCTAAGAATCTACAATGGAGGAGGTGACTCATTGACAAACAACCCTGTAGTGTTGCAACTTATTACTCCTTGATCTCCATGTATTTTGGTGGATTATCTTGAAATATATGAGCAAAATAGTTGCCATCAGCTGTTTTAATCACATCTCTAACCCAACAATATGATGTGATTGATTACATAGTATGCAACTGCTCAATTACTGAAAAAATCCATGCCTGAATGCAGCAAGACCTCAATAACATTCAGGTTTGCACTGTTTTATAACAAATACCATTTCTCATCACTCAAGTTCCAAGCAATAACCATCTCCAACAAAAGACAATCCAGTGAATTCCCCTTGACGTTCAATGGTATTATCTTTACTGAAGTTCCAATATCAATATTTTGGGTGGGGTGAGGCTGGTAAAAGAGAAGGATAGTGGTGATAGGATTGCCACTGACCAGAAACATAACTAGATCAGCCTATAAATAGTGTGGCTATATCGGCACGTCAGAGACTGGTAATTCTTCAATGAAGAACACCTCAATTTCTCATCTGACTCTTCAAAGGCTGTCTATCATCTACAAGGACTTGAAAGATTAACTCTGCTTTCTCTCCACATACACAGCCCAACCTGCTGAGTTTCTCCAGCAATTTCTGTTTCAGATTTCCAGCATATACGTTCCAGTTCTATGTTTTATTACGCTGAAAATCTATTGCAGTTTGGAAAGTTAGCATTGTATAATCAGGCATAAGTTTCCCTGTAGAAGGTCAATACAACATTGTATATAAGAGTAGGAGAAGGAAAGAACAAACAAGGAAGTGAAATTTTCGGGAGAAAGAAAGCAAACAGAGAACTTGCTTTGCTTTGGCACTTTCCCAATCATTGTGTCCCCAAATGTTTCATAGCAGTTTAAGATTTTTATTTTTATTCAAAATTCAAAGAATATTTTTATTTAAAAGTAACCATTGTCACACCATGAACTGCTGCTATCAGTTTATGAGTAGTAGTTGTTGCAAAGCCACTTCACCTTCAATATTTCTTTAAAGCACTGTGGAAAAATGGGCTTATTTCAAATTTTGTGAAAGTACCTGGACTGGTTTCTTTAAATGATATCGTTGAAAGGCTAATGTGGACATGTGAGTTTTTTTAAAAACAAGGCTTCCTTGAAGTCACTTTACTGGTGACAGTGGTTTGCTTTGCTGTATCCCCTGCAGGTGGTTTTGAACAGTGACTGGTTGGATAGTGCTTTGATACCTGAAATTGGTCAGAGACAAGAACCTGCAAGGAAGTGGTGCCCAGTTGATCCCTTCTATTTCTGAAAGAATCCTTTTGTTGAGTCCAGGGTGAAACTAATTCATGCTTCTTTAAGAGTAATTAGAGAAACTTCTCAACATTGTAATTCCTGAGCTAACTAGTTTTGAAAGACTCCAAACAACTATGCATTGATAGTGACTTGACGGCATTTGCTAGAACATCACAGCAAGAAACTTCAGATTTTTATAAACCTTACCTTTTTTTGTTTCAAGAGCCAGCCATTAGCCAAAGTTATTTTGTTGCACGTTGTTTTGCGGAGAAATCCAATTTTTCCTGAAGTTCATACTTGTGTTTGTGCATGTACTGTGGGGATATTTTGAGGGATGACATATGCACTTCTATATTACTATATGAACCAATTATTGTATCTTTATTGAATTGATCTGATTTGATAATAAACCAAATTATGTTTGTTAATAAACTTGGTTGATAAATCCTAATAAGATATATAATTGGTGATCTTGTTAACTGGGAAAAATGTATTTAATTTATGTAAAAGGATTAGAGTGACAGTGTGCTTGGTCATAGTTTGAGATAAATGACAAATTAACCTGCTAAAGAAAGGCATGCATTTATATACCATTCACAATCTCAGGACTTCCCAAAGTATTTTACAGATAATGCAGTATGTTTGAAGTGGTGTCACTGTTGAAATTTAGGAAAAAGCAACAGCCAATTTGTGCCATGCAAGGTTCCACAACCAACAATGTAATGATGACCAGATAATCTATTTTAATGAGAATAATTACAGACATTAGCTAGGCCACTTCTGGATTAGTGTGTTCAATTCTGGTGTCCCTGATATAGGAATGACGTTGTGCAAGTTGAAAGTGTTCAGAAAAGATTTACAAGGATGTTTCCAGGCTTAGAAGGCTTGTGCTACTGGGAGAGGCAGAATAGGCTGGGGCTATTTTCTCTGGAGCATCAGAGGATGTGGGGTGACCTTATAGAGGTTTATAAAATCATGAAGGGCATGGATAGGATAAATAGACAAGGTCATCCTCATGGTAGATGAGTCCATAATTATAAGGCATAGGTTTAAGGTGAGGGGCAAAGATTTAAGAAGGACCAATGGGGCAGCTTTTTCACACAGCAGGTGGTGTGTTAATGGAATGAACTGCCAGAGGAAGTGGTGGAGGCTGGTACAATTACAATGTTTAAAAGGCACCTGGTTGGATGTATGAATAGGAAGGGTTTAGAGGGATATGGGCCAAATGCTGGCAAATGGGACTAGATTAATTTAGGATATCTAGTCTGCATGGAAGAGTTGGACCAAAGGGTCTGTTTCCATGCTGTACATCTCTATGACTCTAATTGAAGGTAAATATTAGTGAGGATAGTAGAGTTACTCCATGGAGCTCCTTCAAATTAAACTTACAGAATTTATTTAAACAAGAAAATGCCATGAAATCATTTATATTCATCTGCGAGGGCAGACTGACTTTGCACAATATTTAGCGCTGTAGCACTCTCTCACTATTACATAAAGTAACATACAGTAATTCACAGAAAAATTGCATATCAAAAGAAACATTAAAACAAAAGTAAAAGAAAAATATATTTATCCTTGCATCCAGGGACAAATGTGCACACGAAAAAATATTTTTTAAAGAACATTTCCTTATAAGCAGTATACTTAATACCTGAACTTGTGTTTTGTTAATGGTTTCAACACACTTGCCTTGAACTTCTGACTTTCCCCTCACTTAAAACCTTCAGTCTGGTGTATAATAAAACAAATGACATGTAAGAAGTTGTCATTCACTGACAGATGCCAAGACCATTAATCAGCACAGTTTTCTTTTAGGATAGGACATCAATCATGTAAACATTTGGGAAAAAAAATTCAGAAGCAATTGGTGAAATAAAGTGTCAGGTGCTGAGCAGAGTTTATAGAAAGATGCCCTGTCAGATCCAGAAGTGACAGAAAATATACTTCTTGCCAAGAGGTTTTGGATCTTCTTAGTCTGAGACACAATATGTCACCTGGTCAGTTTATTTGAGAAATATGAAGTTATCATATGCAATTTTATGCATGCTGTGTACACTAGAGTACTCCAGCCTTCTCAGGTGAAGGTTAAGATTGGGTCAGAAGTTTAAAATACTGCTAAGTGTAATATATATTTCCCTTTACAATGATATTTTTGTCATTTCCTCACTGTACTCCACACTACCACCATGTTACATAAAGTAAAATCATCTTTGGAGTTATTACTAAACCTCAGTTAGAGCAGTTAGACACAACAAAACATTGCACATGCTGGGATAGTTGAAATAGTTGTAAATACATACACTGTCTTGTGAATTTGTCATTATTAATTACCTCTTGTGCAGAATTTCATTTTTCAGTAATTTTTCCCTAAAGAAGATTAACAGTTGATTGTGATTTTTGATTTAAGAACTAGTTTGCAAATGCTGATATTTCTGAATCCATCAATCTATTTAGAAATACGTGCAGTAGAATCCAAACATTTCAGTGAGCTGAAGATTGGATGTGATCCAGTGGAGCAGGTTTGCGGGGCTGAATGGTCTCTTTCTGTTCCTCTAAGACTTGGGTTTGAACTGCTTGGGGTGTCTGGCAATAGTAGCACCAGCTCAGGTTTTTAGGACAAAAGAAGGCATAAGAAAAATGTATAGAAGCCGAAGGAAAATGAAACAAGCCGATAGATTTAGGAGCTTTTAAATTAAGATAGTGTTAGTATGTTTAACAAAAATCAACTTACATTTGAAAAATGCATTTGAACTGATGAGTATTTAAAATAATACACAGAACCACATAAGACAGACATAAGAAATACCAAGACAGCTGAACCTTTGTCAAAGAGATAAGATTTAAGGACCACCTTAGGACGAAGAGAAAGGCACAAGCAGGTTTAGGGACAGAAGTTCATAGATACAAGCATCATCAGCAAGCAGTGCTAGAGTAATTAAAATCAGAGGTGGGAAAATACTAGAATTAGAGGAGCGCAAACGTTTTGGAGGAAGAAGTTACAGAGATAGGGAGTGTGGAGCCATGCGGGAACTACAGTACAGATCTACAGATTCTTAGGTACAAAGAGGCAACCTTTAAAGCTTAGATCGAGGGCACTTGAGGATCTGAAATGTTGGTTTTCTGATCTGTTGTCATAATACCACTCAAATGCACAGAGGGGGTGACAACCTTGTGGCATTATCACTGAACTGTTAAATCCAGAGATCCAGATAATGTTGGGACTAACAACATAGGCAAGGGTAGGATGGAGGACCTGTTTGGGCATTATCAAGCACTTGGAATGAAATTAAGGAACAGGTGTTCAAGGGTCATAATCTCCGGATTACTGCCTGAGCCACCTGCAAATTGGCTTAAGGACAAGAAAATTAGGGAAGTAAACACGTGGCTAAGGGAATGGTACGGGAAAGAGGGGTTCCATTTCATGGGGCATTGGCATCAGTTTTGGAACTGGGGGGATCTGTACCGATGGGACGGCCTCCACCTGAACCGGTCTAGAACCAGTGTTCCAGCAAAAAGGATAATTTGAGCAGTCACTAGGACTTTAAACTTGTGAGTCGGGGGAAGGGAAAGGGAAAGGGAAAGCAACAGGAAGTATGGTGACAAATGAAAAGGCTAGCAGCAGGTTAGCATGTATGCAGGAGGGTTTAAGTTCAAGACAGACTATGAAAGAAGCAAAAAGGAAGGATAACTCAGGAGATATTAGCGATGTTGTGAATCATGACGGTAAGAAAGCTAGCAGAAAGGCACTTTGCCTGAATGCTCATAGCATTCATAAGAAGGTTGATGAGTTAACGGCACAAATCATCGTGAATGAATATGGTCTGGGAGCCATGGTTGCAGAATGGTTATGACTGGGAATTAAAGATTCAGGGGTACCAGACTATTCAGAAGGACAGACAGGAATGCAAGGGAGGTGCTGTGCTCTGATATTCAAGAATGACATCAGGGCGGTGCTGAGAGATGATATAGGTTCTATGGAGCATGAGGTCAAATCCATTTGGGTGGAAATTAGGAATTCCAAAAAGAAAAAGTCACTGATAGGCGTAGTCTATAGGCTACCAAATAATAACATCATATTAGGCCAGGCAATAAACAAGGAAATAACTAATGCCTGCAAAAATGGTACGGCTATCATCATGGGGGATTTTAATCTGCAAGTAGATTGGTCGAACCAGCTCAGTCAGGGTAGCCTTGAGGAGGAGTTCATGGAGTGTATCCATGATAGTTTTCTTGAACAGCATGTAATGGAACCGATGAGGGAGCAAGCTATCCTAGATCTGGTCGTTTGTAATGAGACAGGAATAATTAATGATCTCATAGCGAAGGATCCTCTTGGAAGGAGTGATCACAGTATGGTTCAATTTAAAATAAAGCTGGATAGTGTGAAGATAAAATCCAGTACTAGGGTCCTGTGCTTGAATAAGGGGGAGCTATGATAGAATGAGAGAGATCCTGGATAAAGTAGACAGGAAACAGACACTTTATGGTGCAACAGTTGACGAGCAGTGGAGGACCTTCAAAGAAATTTTTCAAAGTGCTCAGTAAAGTATATTCCGGCGAGAAGGAAGGACTGTAAGAGGAGAGGTAATCTGCCATGGGAGTCCAAGGAAATAAGGCAGGCTATCAAGCGAAAGAGAAGGCATACAAAGTGGCCAAAAACAACAGAAATCTAGAAGATTAGAAAAACTTTAAAGGTCAATAGAAAGCGATACAAAGAGCTATAAACAAAAATAAAACAATTAATATTATGGAAGAGTTAGTGTTGGGTAAGCTATCGAAGCTAAGGATAGATAAGTCTCCTGGCCCTGATGGAATGCATCCCAGGGTGCTAAAAGAGGTAGTGGGAGAAATAGCAGGTGGACTGGCGGTAATTTTCCAAAATTCGCTGGTCTCTGGGACAGTCCCAGCAGATTGGAAAATAGCAAATGTGACGCCACTGTTTAAAAAGGGAGGTAGACAAAAGATGGGGATTTATAGATCAGTGACCTTAACCTGTATAGTGGGGAAGATGCTGGAGTCTAAAGTCAAGGAAGAAATAGCAGGGATTCTCGAAATAAATTGCCCCAATTTACAGTTGCAACATGGGTTCATAAAAGGCAGGAGAAAGTGAGGACTGCAGATGCTGGTGATCAGAGCTGAAAATGTGTTGCTGGAAAAGCGCAGCAGGTCAGGCAGCATCCAAGGAACAGGAGAATCGACGTTTCGGGCATAATTCCTGAAGAAGGGCTTATGCCCGAAATGTCGATTCTCCTGTTCCTTGGATGCCTGACCTGCTGCGCTTTTCCAGCAACACATTTTCAGCTTCATGAAGGGCAGGTCATACTTCACCAATCTTTTGGAATTCTATGAAGACATTTCAAGCAAGGTAGACAACGGGAACCCAGTGGATATGGTGTACCTAGATTTCTAAAAGGCCTTTGACAAGGTGCCACATATGAGGCTGCTGCATAAGATAAGGATGCATGGTGTTAGGAGTAAAGTATTAGTGTGGATGGAGAATTGGTTGACTGACAAGAAGCAAAGAATGGGGATAAATGAGTGCTATTCTGCTTGGCAATCAGTGACTAGTGTGTTTCAATGATCGGTGCTGGGACCACAATTATTCACAATTTATATAGATGATTTGGGGTTGGGGACCATGTGTACGGTGTCAAAATTTGTAGATGACACTAAGATGAGTGGCAGAGCAAAGTGTGCAGAGAACTGTGAAACTTTACAGAGGAACATATAGACATTGAGTGAGTGGGCAAAGGTCTGGCAGATAGAATACAATGTTAGTAACTGTGAAGTCATACATTTTGGTAGGAGTAACAGCAAAGTAGATTATTACTTGAATGGTAAAAAGTTTCAGCATGCTGATTTGCAGAGGGACCTGGGAGTCCTTGTGCATGGATCGCAGAAGGTTGGTCTGCAGGTACAAGTAATTAGGAAGGCAAATGGAATTTTGTCCTTCATTGCTAAAGGGGTTGAGTTTAAAAGCAGGGAGGTTATGTTGCAGCTGTACAAGGTGCTGGTGAGGCCACACCTGGAGTACTGTGAGCAGTTTGGTCTCCTGGCACAGGAGGGGGTGCACAGGAGGTTCACCAGGTTGATTCTGGAGTTGAGAGGGTTGGTTTATGAGGAGAGGCTGACTAGATTGGGATTATATTCATTGGAATTCAGAAGAATGAGGGGGATCTTATTGAAACATATAAAATTATTAAGAGAATCGATAAACTAGAAATAGATAGAACGTTTCCACTGGTACGTGAGACTGGGACAAGAAGGCATAGCCTCAAGATTAGAGGAAGCAGGTTTAGAACTGAACTGAGAAGGAACTTCTTCAGCCAGAGGGTTGTTAATCCATGGAATTCCTTGCCCAGAGAAGTAGTTGGCACTATTTCAGTAAACACTTTTAAAGCTAAGGTAGATAATTTCTTTATTTTTTAATAAAAGTAGGGGATATGATGAAAACACTGGGAAGTGGAGCTGAGTCCACGAACAGATTAGCCATGATCATATTGAGTGGTGGAGCAGGCTCAAAGGGCCAGGCAGCCTATTCCTGCTCCGAGTTCTTATGTTCTGTGTTCAAATCCCACCATGGTGGAAATTAAATTGAATTTAAAAAAAAAATCTGGAATCAAGATCACCATGAATCCTTTGCCAATTGTGAGAAAAATGCATCTGATTCACTTATCCTTTAGGAAAGGAAACTGCCACCCTTGCCAGGTATGTGACTCCAGACTCACAGTAATATGGGTGACTTTTAACTGGTAAGGGAATTAGAGATGGGCAATAAACGCTGGCCTAGCCAGCGACCTCCCCCATTCCATGAATGAATTAAAAAATATATAAAACTGTGGTGTTACATCACAAAACATTCATGGGCTATAACTTTGGCTTGTGATAGTTATTCTGTATTTCAGAACCAAGGAAACAGGATATTGTGTAAAGTTGAGGGAACAACTCAGTTTCCTTTTGCATTGGGAAACTTCCTACTTTCATGAGTGTGGGACTGGATTCTTGCACTGAGTAAAGTACCAAAGTGAGTGAGCTAAATGGAACTGTTTGAACTTACTCTTCCTGGATTCAAGTAGGCAGCTCACAAGTGATTTTATAAAAGGCCATGTAATGGAAAGGCAGGTGTATCACAAGGAATAGAGCATTAAAAAAAACCCTGCAAACATCAAATCTAGTAAGAAAATAAAATTAAATGTTTGAAAGATTTACATTTACTCCAATTAAGCAGCTGGTTAATGCTCATATCCTTACACTGATGGCCAGAACCTATTGTTCCAAATACTTGCAGATGCTAACTTTAACACCCCAACAGACATTAAGTTATATTTGGCCTACCAGTTGAAATTTGGTAGTTTTACTTGACCTCATTCATGCTGCAAGATATTGGTAGTAAATGTTATGCAAGTTGCACTCGTAATTCTATAATTTTAAAATAATGCGGTTTCTCAGTTCATAACCCCAAATATTCTTATCAGTATAATTTTCTTGATTGAAGTTTTAAAATATGTTAACTTTTGAACTGATCAATATATTTGATCTTAGAAGATAAATATGATGGCTTGATTTGTCCAGCCCTTAATGACTATTTAAACAGCCTCTCCCAACAAAACACTTGCCTGGAATGCTGCAAACCACATAAGCCAATCAAGACGATAATGGTATGGAGTAATAATACATGGTCTCCGCTTCAAATCACCAGGTTTACATTTGAACTCATATTCCTCCCACAAGGCACTTGGGTCATTCGGATCCTGACTCATTGTTCCTTGAATTATGACCTCAGTCCGTTCCTTTGTAATACTATAGGTAAATAGAAACAAAATAGAAATATTACACTGAATGATTAAAAGATTTTCCCCCACCTCTATTGTCTGAGTACCAAAGATTGTAAAAACAATCGTTGCCCTGCACCAGCCTCCTCCCATCCCATTTCATATAATTGTATCCATCATGTGTTTACCTGACCCCAAATGAGTAGGCGGCATGGTGGCACAGTGGTTAGCACTGCTGCCTCACAGCGCCAGAGACCCGGGTTCAATTCCCGCCTCAGGCGACTGACTGTGTGGAGTTTGCACGTTCTCCCCGTGTCTGCGTGGGTTTCGTCCGGGTGCTCCGGTTTCCTCCCACAGTCCAAAGATGTGCAGGGTCAGGTGAATTGGCCATGCTAAATTGCCCGTAGTGTTAGGTAAGGGGTAAATGTAGGGGTATGGGTGGGTTGCGCTTCGGCGGGGCGGTGTGGACTTGTTGGGCCGAAGGGCCTGTTTCCACACTGTAAGTAATCTAATCTAATCAAATTCTTAAATTACTTAGTTGTTTGTCCATCAAAAACTAATTACATCATCTTGCAAAGTGGCACTTAGCCGCCCAAAACAGGATTAATTTCAAATCCTAGATAAACAATTTCTATCAGAGTAGTGATGGCAGTCCTGCAATTGTTCTCAACGTCCAGGGGAAGAAAATATCAGTTAATGTTTCTACATCTGCTTACCATTCAGTAACTCCAAGGGGTGTATTAGGTTTATCTATTTGATATTTCCTTCCTCACTACTTGTTGAAATGGCTTGAACACCCACATATATACCCTGGTCTAGTGGTTATGTTACTGGACTGGAAAACAATGTTCTAGGCTCATAACTAGAGAATGTGAATTTCAATTGTAAAATGGGAGTGTGAGAATCTCTATCTGTTTAAAAAGAAAAATCTGGTAACGGAAACATACAACTGGTAAAATGTCATAAAAACTCAACACTGGCTTCAGTAGCATTATTTTAGGGAAGGAAATCCTTACTCAGTCTGGCCTGTATGTGATTCCAGTCCCAGACAAGCATTGTTGACTCTCAACTTTTGAATAATCTGGCCACACAAATCACTCATTTCCTTCAAAACTGTTTACGTTGCAACAATACTACATTGCCAGGCCAAACAGGGTTAGGTGATATATGCGCGCCTTTTACCCCAACAACCACCTTATGGACACTTAAACCACAGAGAAGATTCACCATCGCCCCCACTTTAAACCTCCTTTTTAAGCTAGCCTAATTGTAGCAAGCTTAGTTTAAACCAACCTCCATGTTTGCCTGATGCAATTATCTTTAGTTGGTGTATCTTTCTGAGACTCGTGTAGAATATCCTCCTCTCCGGCATCTCAAAAGTTCATTGTTTCTAGAGCTTTTCTCTTACTGACCTCTACAGCTGTTGGGGTGTATTTTCTTCTCCCCTAGCTGTTTTAGATATAGTTACACTAACATTTGCTGTTGTAACCCTTTTCTCTCAGATAATACTTGATTACTTAGGCGAGGGGGCTGTCTAGTGGTATTATCACCGGACTGTTAATCCAGAGACCTAGATAACATTCTGGGGAATTGGGTTCACATCCTGCCACAGCAGATGGTGGAATTTGAATACAATAAAAATGTGGAATTAAGAATCTAATGGTGACCATGAAACCACTGTCAATTTCAGAAAAACCCATCTGTTCATTAATGTACTTACGGGGAAGTAATGTACCTTATCTGGATTGTATGCGACTAGACCCACAGCAACGTGGGATGGGCATGTAGGCAAAACACATCTTCAGACATCCTGACATTACTCTCAGAACACATCTAAAATGAAACTAAAAACTACGCCCTCAAATTCTCAAACAATAATAATAGATACTGTTTTTTTATCACAATAACAATGTCTAAAGCTTTCTAACTTTGCATAGCTGAAGAATCACTTTCATGCTTAATTAAGTAAAGTATTTATGCATTCCCTTTATCTCCCTGGATAAAAATTCTAGGTTGGTCAAGCCACTCCCTTTATGCTGGTGCTCGCTAACCATGCCATTTAAACAGACTGCCAGTTTTCCATTGTAGACAGCCAATAAGCATGAAAATATTTGCCTGATTGCAGCGTTCTGGGCTGGAAAGGGTTAACATTATTCGTGGCGTACAAAATGCTCCTGTAGTCAGATGCCTCACCTCATTAATGTATGAAATATGGAGTTCGCTCTAAATCTGAATTACTGATAGGCAACACTTAGTAAATCAAAGTTGTTGGACAGTTTTTAAAAGGAGCAAGTTATTCGCATCATTTAAATTGTGTAAATTCAGCATCTGTCATAAATTTCACTTCACTTATTGTGGAGATGATATTTTAGAGAACTTAGCTTTCAATTATACATCATTATTTACCATAATCAAACTGGTCAAGGGGTCTCTCTGCTGTGCATTTCTGGACTCAAAACTTATGCTGTGCAATGAATTGCACAAAGCTTCAAATTGCCTCTAGAATCTTGATCGATGGTGCTAACAGTAAATTAATTTGGTGGTACCTCTAACAGAGTGCTTCTGACCATATGATGACAACTGCCTGAAATTGCCTCCACAGGAATAACCTTGTGGTGATTAGTTTGCATATAACTACAAAGGTTAACACTTTTCAGGCCTCACCAGTATTTTTAGAAACTAATCAAACATTCACACAACTATACAATACTGAAGAAGATCATTCAACTTGATATATCTACATCAGTTCCTTCTAAGAACTCTCCAATCTAATCCCATAAAACCCATAAGACTGCAATCTAGTCCGCGACATGAAAATGTTCAATTGCCTTTTGAAAATGATGACATTTGAATCTACTGTTCTTTTAGATGCTGCATTCCACATTGCAAATTGACATAATATTTACACAAGGGAAAATGAATTAGATCATTGCTTGATTTGTGTCAAAATCATTATCAAATTGTAAATCTAACAACAGTAGAATTCACAGTGACATGCTTTAAAAAACATTACTTGATGAATAAAAACGTATTATGTGGAAGTCCAGTCAAGTCCAATTAATATCAATTCCTCTCCAAAGTTGCCAACAGAATTCTGCTATCTGCACAGGCTGCTCCATGGATCTCAGAAGATAATGACTTGACCTTTACTGCATAACAGCAGATGGTAAATGTAAAGAGCAAATATATTTCTATGGCTACAATGGGGTAAGTTCCCCCTTCATTCCCCATACAATTGAATGAATCATCTAGTTCACTTTTATCCCATTAAAATAAACGGAATGAAGATCAGGAAGTTTCTTCACTGAGAGATTGTTGCCAGACACTACAAGTCAGGGGAAACACCAATTGTGTCAAGTTGACGCATTAATAAAATAAGTTGTCTCATCAACTTTTAGTGAACTCTAGTTCAAGTAATAAAACAATGAAGGCGGTCGGTTTTCAGCCCATCGTGTCTTTGCCGACTCTTTGATCAAGATGGACAATATAGTAATTCTATATCCAACTCACCCTGCTCTTGACTCATAGTCCTGAAATTTATTTCATTCAGTTCTATTACTAAATCTTACCATTGAATCTGCTTTCATCCTTTCAAGTAATATATTTAGATCATGAAATTTGCTTTTACAGAATGTTTTATGTTGCCTCTACTTCTTTTCGACAATTATCTGAAATTTATGTCCTTTGGCCATCGGTCCTAGAGTTGTTCTTCAGAGACAAGAAGAGATTTGACAGTGATTTGTAAAAGCATGAGGGGACTGGACTGAGTAGATAGGGTGAGATTGCTCTCATTATTGGAAGGTTCAAGCATCAGTGGACATTGATATAAAGTGATTGGCAGAAGAACCAGATGCACTGTGAGGAAATGCTTTGTTATAAGTGAGTAATTAGGACCTGGAATCCGCAGCCTGACAGCATAATGGAGGCAGATCCAATTGCATCTTTCAAAACAGAATTGGATAATTCCACAAAGAGTAAAAGAAATGCATTTTCCTTAACATATGGGAGTGGGACCAGCCGAGAAACTATTCAATGATTCTACCCTGACAGCAGTTGCAATGCCAAAATCATTCATGATTTTGAACACTTCCAGTCTTTACTTCTCTGTACAAAAAAACAAAAGCTGCAGCTTCACTGGCCTTGCTAGTCAAGCTTCTGAAGCCAATTGTCAGATGATGAGCAGGCGTATTCATTGATAGGATTGAGAGGTAACACGGGCAAAATAAACTGGAAATGTCTAGTTCCCCTGGGTTGGAGGGCATAAATTTGGGTGTCATTGCAGCAGCACCAGGCCAGTCACCTAACCAACCCTGTCAAGGGTTTACCCGTCCCTGGGAAGATGTCAGGGGCTGCTTGCCTGTGGGCTAATCATGGGCAACTCAAAGGGCATGGGTGTTTTTGCATTACATAAGCAAGAGCTCAATCTATTCTGGTACATTGCCTTCCTTGAGGCATGATGATCCTGGCACAGCCCAGTCCACCCTGTCCCCAGCAAAATCCTGGGATTTACCTTTAAGCCCAGGTCTCCTCCATTTCTTTTTCAATGACAGACTACAGTCCCAGCAGATTGGTGGGGCTGGAAAGCTGCTGGCCACTTGAAAGGCTACCAGATGGTCGCACCTGCAGCCATCAAATGGCCTGATGGCCTTAAAATAACTGTGGACCACCCAGCTACGCAGAGGTGGATTCACCTTGACTTCTCGTCAACTGGACGAGGCCATTATTATGTGAAGAATTCCAAACGGAATAAATAAAGAACACTTTTTAATGTGTATTCATTCGCAGGACAAACCAGTAATGAGCAAACCAGGATAAAAAATAAATCAACTTTGATTCTATTTAATATAACTCCAGATGTCTCATAGAATTAGCAATGGCAGGTATAACTTAAATTCCAACTTATGACAAAATAATAAGATTACAATATTTGAAGATAAGGCAACTATTTCTGCTTCACACCTTCCAAAGGCACCGTAAGTGTTGACAATTCGAAGTGGATTAAAGGATGTGTTCATCATTTGTTTTGAGCTGAGCAGGTTTATAATCACTGGTAGACTGAGGTAAGCAATAAGAACCCCAAAGGATGCATTCAGCACTTGTCGAATGACGACACCTGAAGAAAGAGATATAGAACAAAATCATTTTAATACTTCATGTGGGCCACAAGTATGATTTCAGATCAGGGGTGAGGTTTGCAGGGAGAACAGGGTTATTTGGGGAAGATGAGTATTATTACAGGAACATTGTTCTTTCTTTTGGTTAACAATTCAAAGTACAATTCAATACATTTTCCTGTTTAGATTAGATTAGATTACAGTGTAGAAACAGGCCCTTCGGCCCAACAAGTTCACACCGACCCGCCGAAGCGAAACCCACCCATACCCCTACATTTACCCCTTACCTAACACTACGGGCAATTTAGTATGGCCAATTCACCTGACCCTGCACATCTTTGGACTGTGGGAGGAAACCG
>NC_057730.1:39289389-39470786 GCF_004010195.1 Chiloscyllium plagiosum
CCGGGTCTCTGGCGCTGTGAGGCAGCAGTGCTAACCACTGTGCCACCGTGCCGCCCACGCGGCACGGTGGCCGCGTTAGTAGTTGCATAACATAATTATAGTGGAGTTATTGAAGAAGTATTGTAGAAATCAATCTATATCAACTAGTCTACAATACACCCAAGCATGACATAAGGAAAACCCACTGGTGCAAAGCCTATGTCACCTTTGCCTCTCAAGTATACGGCACCGTGTTATGTTGAAATCAATCATTCCATGTTGGAAAATGAAAAGAAAAAGGAAAGGAAAAAAAAGACTAAAGTGCTTCACAGTTAATAATTTATTTTTTGAAATGAGATAATGGGTCAAGCACAACAGCAGATTTTTGTACACAAGCAGAAGGTCCCACAAGCAGGTTTATGATAATGATCAGCCATTTTGTTTTTGTAATGTTGATTGAGTCTGGGACACCGGGCAGAACTCCCTTGCTGAGTGGGTAGACATGGATTCGTTTACTTATTTCATCCAAGAGTGTGGAACTCCTTCAGTCTAAATGGAAAGCTCTCCCTCATTGGGACAATGAGGGGAAGAACAGAAGAAAGTCAATAACTTTATAATTTTTTTACTATCTGCGAGTAATACCATAGAGACACTGACAAGCTAACAGCCAGGTAAACTTTCCAATTCATTTCAAGTGCTGTTACATACAGAGAACATAACAACTATTCAGAGCCAATGGGAATACGATCCACAGGCATCCAACAGTAATCCTAATATCAGTGAAATAACTTTTCTAAATTTGTCTCCCTGTTATGCTCGCAGCCTTTAATAAGCTTTTTTAAGTCCTATGTCCTTGACCCAACTGATTTTGTTAATAATTGCTCCACTGAAGTGTCTCGTCACTTTTCACTTTGTAAAAGACATTATATAAATGAAAGCGGTTATTATAAGATCCCAACTTGCTACTGTGTGAAGAAAATAATGAACAGGTGAGAAAGACGAAATATGCTGGAATGAATCACTGCCCCATATGCAAGGTCATGTGTTTCACCTATAACCAGCTTGTGTTAGTAAAGGAGAATGGAACAATGGTAATGGCAGCTGACTGGGTCTGAAAAGCAGTAAGTGAATCTATAGTTCCCACACTGGATTCATCAACTCCTGAAAGATGCATGTGTGGACAAGAAAATCCCCATGACTCAAATATTCCCAACCCAAGGAACGTGCAGGATAATATTGAGAGAGCTCCCAAGATGTTTTCCGTTTAAAATCTGTGACTCAATTAAATGCATAAAGTTCAAAGTAAATACTAACTTTCAGGACTTTAAGTAAATGGAATATTTTTTGTAAGTCTTAGTCCGCAACTCTTACCTCACAGACTTTGGCAATGTATCTTCGTATGAAGTCAGAGATATTACTATTCTAATCAGTCTAAAGATACAATTAAATTTACACGGTCAACTAGGCTTTCACTTATTCACTCCATTAGTTCTTATTTCTGGAGATGGTTGTTTACTGTAGCAAAGTTTTAGAAAGATTTTAAAGTACGTAGGTTTGCTCGCTGAGCTGGAAGGTTCATTTTCAGATGTTTCATCACCATACTAGGTAACATCTTCAGTGAGCCTCCGGATGAAGGACTGCTAATGATTCCTGCTTTCTATTTATATGTTTGGGTTTGTTTGGGTTGGTGATGTGATGATGTCATTTCCTGTTCTTTTTCTCAGGGGTGGTAAACTGAGTCCAAGTCAATGTGTTTGTTGATAGAGTTCCTGTTGATACCATTGAAAAATTTACTGCTAAGCTCCCAGGTGAAATTACATTCCAGATGTACTGGGGAAATACCATTGGGAAGAGGGTCTAAATGGTTACTGGGTATCACTCAGTGAAGAGCACATTCATGTCCTGAGTAAGAAGATCAAAGGTTTGAGCGTAAAATCTAAGCTAACATTCCAAAGCAGTGCCAAAAGATGCTGTACAAATGGAGATTCTACCTTTTTGGATGAGACATTGGACCAAGATCCTGTCTTCCCTTCCCATGGCATTATTTAAAGAGGAGCAGGGGAGACCTAACTGTGTCCTGAGTAATTCCTATCACTCAACCAAACCCATGACAGCAGAATACCTAATCAAGTATCTCATTGCCATTTGTGAAATCTTGCTATATTCACATTGGCTCCTGTTTACCCACATTACAACATTAACTTCACTTTAAGATACTTTATTGACCATAATCCACTTTGGGATACCCCTAGGACAGCATAAATGCAAGACTCTTATTCATTTCCTTTCACCCTTCTCAAAACAGTTCCTTCTCCTTTATCATGTTCTTCAGTTTTAATTCATTTTAAGGATTGTTCTTTCTTTTCCTTTTGTAGCACCTCCGACAAGCTTAGGCAAAGTAGACAAGGGTGACCCTCTCTGGGTGCCTTGTATTTGAAAGAATGCAAAAGCAACACCATATTGAGGACAGGGGAAATGATTTTTGATCAATGGTAATTTTGCTCTACGATCTGAAGGATATTAACTTGGATTCACTATTTTGAGCTGTAGTCTAATTCACGAAGATGCCACTTGTTTATTTTTTGTGCTGACTCATGGACATTTGGAATTCCTTGCAGCAGTTTCCTCAACTCAATCAACTCTAACTGCTTCATCAGTATCCTTTTCTCTGTCATAAAGTCAGGAGTGGAGATGTTTTCTATGACTCCTTATTATTTATTCTCATTCATAACTCTGCCCTACAGTCTAAGCAAGAACTGAATAGCAGTTCAGATCGCATCAACAATTTGTGGGAACACTGGCGAGTCATTTAAGTGTTTGGAAACCACCATTATGAACAAGAGAAAGTCAGTTGGGTCTTCGATATCATTAATGACACCCTCAGTATCTCGCAAATTCTTGAAAGTCATCACAGAGCAGAAGATTAAGTGGAATACACTGACTATAACAGTAGGACAGAGGAAGGGTATGCTGTAGAAAGTAGCTGATCTTCTCATCCCCCAAGCCCCATGCACCATGTAAAAGATGCAGTTCAGAATGTTAAGGAATGCTCACCACCTTCTGGATGAGTGCAGCCACAGTAACATTAAAGACGCTTTCTGCCATCCTGCTCATTCAGATGGCACCTAATCACTAAAATCCGCTCTCTGGATCAGGAGCTCCCCACAGCGACAGTATGCACTGCAACAGACTAAAGTTATTTAGACAGAATCTACCTGCCCCTGCAACCTCAACCTCTGGGAAAAAGAGAAGTACTGTACAAGCTCCATCAACTTCAGATTCCCTAAAGTCATCCACCATCCCACGTGCAAATATAGCACCACACTTAAATTATTCCTAGATCGGCATTCGGGGGGTTGTCTACATAATAAAACCATTGTCTAAACACCCTTGCACATCAGTATTTTCTCAGGGCTTCTATGAATGGGAAATAAATGCAGCAAGCCAGCATTAACACACATCCTGAGAACAAAGTAAAAAAAGCAGAACTTAGTGCTTGTGCTTCCAAGCAGTTAAAGGCCTTCTATGTTCAGAAACACCAGCAGGGTATGAGAGATTCTTAACAACACAAAACTGAGCTACTCAGTCCAACAGTTCCATCACAGCATCACATAAATCTCAACCTATTTCTCTTCATTTAATCTTATCAACATATGCTTTTGTTAATTTCTCTCACATGCTTATCTACCTTTCCCTTAAAGGCACCCATGCTATTCTCAAGTAGTCCCAGTTTACCATTTGAACTATTCCCTGGATTAAAAAAAGTTTCCCTGAAATCCTTATTGGAAAAATTGGCGAATTCCTTATACGAATAACCCATAGTTCTGGTCACACCCACAATTTTGACACTTAATTCAATTTTCTATCCTTCTGTAACAAGACAGAAAATACAGCAATTTACTCTGGGTGGATTTTGTGTAGGTGGCTGCCTTAAATTTAGCTGCTGTGGATTTTATGCAACAATCATGAAGATATTGTTACATTATCTACAGTACAACAGATAAAAACCTTTGCAGATTTCCTCATATCACTCTGGCCTCACAGCCAAATATCCCAGTGATATTCAAGAGGAGTGGGGAGAAAACACTATCACTGGTACAGCTTCTTGCCTTTTTCAAAGTCCTAATACCAAATTAAAACAGCATTCTTCACAAATTGGAATTTTAGTAACTATAAAATTACACTCAATGTAACCTGAAGCAAACCTGGCTTTTATTTCATTTCAATCCAAGGACATTAACATTTGGCGTCTGGTAAATTAACTTTTCCCAAAGCACAAGTGCCATAAAACGAGTATTTATTAAATGCACGTTCTTGATATATTGGTCATTACAGCAAAATAATGAGCCAAAGTGACAGCACGCAGCCGAGCGTTCAATTACTAGACTGGCATAGAGTACTCACTGAGTAATAACATTTACTTCAAGTGTACTGTTTAACAACACAGGTGTTAACACGTTGTTTTAATTGCACGTATACTGTGACACACGTGAGCAATTACAATTTCGAAAACAATCATGCAACAATATGAAAGCAAATGTGGTGACAATATAATATGGTTGTTATTCCTTAACGTAGCACGTTTTTTTTTAGAAAGGAGTAAATTAAACTGAAAAACAACTTGGTACACAATTAGAGGAAAGCCCAACCTTTACCATGTAATCTATCTGATCTCATTGGGCTGACAGCAAGAACAATGCATTTTCAATCCAACAATGCTGGTCTAGAAAGTGGAAAAGCAGTCAGGATAGATACAGAATGCTCAGTAACCTATAACCTTATGCATGCATGAGAAAGAACAGGAAAGACAGACAAATGTCTGTGTACTTTGTGTGCATAACTAGTCAATTCCTTACATCTTGCCTCTGACATAAAGAATAGTTGCATTACTTGGAATGTACTTCATGGCACTTGTAACTACATCTCAGAAAGCATCTGAAGAAAAACAATCATATTTAGAATTATTTATCTAAATACTTTTAGTGCCTTTCAACTATTCTTCACTTACCTAGTTGATACAACAGGTTGATAAATTGCAGCTAGTAAAGACCATTTTGCATTCTCTCTTCAACGAAGGCAAGAATGAAAGAATTGTAACTGTCTGAAATAATTGTACAGAGGTCAGTGTCCCATCACGAAGTCACCCTTTATTGACTAGTGCACAGTACAATGGCTGTGGCCAGCCAGCTCAGAGTCAGTCCTCAGCTGAGGAGATTCTAATCTGGTTATACATTTTGATGCATTCAACTTAAATACAGCTCATCCTTACCAAGCTTTGGCATAACAAGCTCTCCTGGTTACATTGGTCAGCCATGGACTTCCTGATTGGCCCAGGTTAACAACCCAAACCAAGAACATTGTTGTGAATGAGGTCCACCTGATTCCAAACACTACACAATCCATCTGTTTTGTCTTAAATTCTCACTTCTGAAGATTGGGCCACAGACTTCCATAGGATTAGTCCACATTTATGGATGAAATACTGCAATAGTTTGGCACTGACCTCTTCACAGGAGGGCTGATCAGGAAGCTCCCCTACTCCGACCATCATCAGTGTACTGAAAGGATTTACAGGTGATAAGCAACCTGCTTTACTGTGTTATAGGAAGGATAGTATTAAGCTGGAGAAGGTTCCAAAGAGATTTACCAGGATGTTGCCAGGAATGGAGGGTTTGAGGTAATGGGAGAGGCTGGATAGGCTGGGATTTTTTACTGGAATGTAGGAGGTTGAGGGGTGACCTTATAGCAGTTTATTAAATCATGAGGGGTATAGATAAGGTGAATGGGCAGGTGTCTTTTCCCTATGTTTGGGGGAGTTAAACATATTAGAGGACATATTACCCATATTACCCTTATGCACTTTGCATGATATGATCTTCCTGTACTGCACGTAAAACAAAACTTTTTAATGTACCAAGTTACATGTGGCGATAATAAATCAAGTCAAATATTTTTAAGGTCAGAGGAAAAAGATTTAAAATAGACCTGAGGGGCAATTTTTTTTACACAAAGAATGGTTCATTCGTAGAATGAACTTCCAGAAGAAGCGGTGGATGTGGGTACAGTTACAACGGTTAAACGACATTTAGATAAGTACAGGAATAAGAAATGGTTGAAGGAATGTGGACCAAGTGCAGGCAGGTGGGACTAGTTAATTTGGGATTATGGTTGGCATGGACTGGTTGGACCAAAGTGTTTGTTTCTGTGCTGTATGACTTCAAGACTTCATGTTACAAATATGCATTTTGCAAGCAGGGTGGCACACTGGTTATCACTGCTGCCTCACAGTACCTGGGACCCAGGTTCAATTCTTAGTGATTGTCTGCATGGAGTTTGCAGGTTCTCCCCATGACAGTGTGGATTTCCGAGCGTTCTGGCTTCCTCCCAGGTTCAGTGCATTGGCCATGATAAAAATTGCCCGTGTAGTGACCAGAGATATGCAGGTTAGATGACTTAGCCATGGTAAAAACCCCATGCAGGGTAGAGTCTGGGCAGGATGCTCATCAGAGGGTTGGTGCAGACTTGATGGGCCAAATGGCCTCTTTCTGCATTGTAAGGATTCTATGAATCATTGACAATAAGTCCTGTTGTGGTGCATGAATATGGGGCTTGTGACCCAGATATAGGGATGCCAACACTGCACCACAGCTCTCGTCAGTTCATAGATTACTTTTGTTGTTGGCTAAAATTTGACAGAAACAATTCTCAAGCTGCTTTCATGGAGTTACTTGATTTAACTGAAAAAATGAGGTGCTTGTATTTATACAGGTCAGAGTAAACTGAAGAACATTTGATGAACAATTCAGATTCCAGACTTCCACCAAGATAAATAAATAGTAAAAATACTACAGCTATCAGGAAAGACCGAACAAGCAAAGATTTTTTTCTCTAGGTAGAGAAAGCTGCAGCAAGATCTAAAAAAGCTATTTAATAGAGTAAATACAGGGAAAATTTGGGGCAGTCCAAATGTGAAGGTCATAAATGTAAGACAGAAAGAAGACAAGATTATGTGGATAGCTAGACGAAGCAGGAGAAGGCTCACATGAAGCATAAATATTTACATATTTTGGCTGAATGGCTTGTTTCTGTGTCGCAACTTTGATGTAAGAGTGATTCATGAACAAGTTTGGATATACATAAAGCAACTTGATTCAAAGTAGCTAATTCAATTTATAGTGATTTGGAATTCTTATCCATACTCATCCTTAAACTGTTCTTAAATTTAATTGTTACGCACAACTAACTGTAAAGTCAGTAAGTTGATTTTGCTAATGGAAGTGATGGCAGCATTAGTTTGACGTTTTGGGATCAAGGGAGACTGTGGAAAGGATACAAAACGTTTATTGCTTAACCATTCACCACAAAAGTAGAGTTCATGGAAAAGGCAATATGTCAAAAGCATGGGACAGGCTGTTAATCAAGATCACATACCATAATGAGTAGGTGGTTTATGACCCGCTGCCTCCTTAGCTTGAATCTTAGATACTTGATCTTTGACCCCCCCTTGTCGTGAGCTGAAGAAAAAGGCCAGATTGGAGTCGTCAAAGCAGGCAATACTTGGAACAATAGTCAACCAGTTCAAGAAGCTGAGATTCCCACTTATGATGAGTAAGACCTGTAGAGAAGGGAGAAAAAGCAGATTTACAGCTGCAATATACCAAGGAAGTGACATTGTAAAGGTCTTGTACACATAATGCAGTTTATCTTGTTGATATAGTGTTCAGTTATTATCAAAGCACTTTATGCCATAGCCCATTTTTATAGCATTATGTCAAAACACCAAACCATTTTCTATTTCTTTTATATACTACATGTCAGTGTGTTTTGTAACATAATAGAACACAATTCCTGTCTTTTCTTTTTTACACTGTAACACTTCAACAAATTCAATGTGAAATGTAAACAACTTTTTTGGCTTGCCTGGTAGGAATTTCTATTTTCAAAAACAGAGCATTAAATTTCTCTTCAACAGTATGCACATACACTTGTAAAACCTTTATTGTCCTATTGTTTGCTGTCTTGCCAATTCAGACATTATTATAGTACTTCCATAATCCTTTCACACATATACCTTTAATTTACATTGTTGTCCTATAACTTTATTTATTGTAACTGCCACTTACATCGACACAATGGCTTTAACACATTTTACAGAGAGGGGAGAGTGGTGGTGAAAAAAGGCAAAAACTGAGCCATGAGATATGGAATGGCAACTGAAAATGGGCAACACAATGACAAGGCTCAATAGGTTTAATACTTTTAGTGAACAATCAATCTAGAAAGACAGCAGTAAAAGAGACATCACTGAAAATGTGCAGTTGAGAGTTGACTGGGCCCAGATGCATTGGTATGCAGACGGACCTAATTTTGAAGTCTAAGGCCAGCATAAAGCTAGTCTGCACATGAACAAGGAACAAGAGTAGGCCATTCTGCCCCTCAAGCCTGCTCTGACATTCAATAAGATCATGGCTGATCTGATTTTAACTGTAACTTTACATCCCTGCATACCCCCGATAGTCAAGAATCTATCTCTGCCTTAAAAATATTTAAAGTTTCTGTATGCACTGGCTTTGGAGGAGGCGAATTTCAAACAGACTTAACCCTCAGTGTCTCTTTTTCCTCATCTTCGTCATAAATGGGAGAACCATTATTTTTAAACTATGATCATTAGTTCCATTCTCCCTCAGGAGGAAACATTCTTCCTATATCCATCGAGTTAAATGTCCTCAAGATCTTATTTGTTTCAATTGAGTCACCACTGACTATTCTAAACTCCAGTGGATACAGGTCTAGCCAGTCCAGTCTTTCCTCATAAGGCAATACAGTCATTCCAGGCATTGGTTTAGTAAAGAATGTCTGAACTGCTTCCAAGCATTAGCATGTTTCAGTGAGTACAGTGGTCAGTACTGTACATAGTAAGCCAGATATGGTCTCACCAGTGCCCTATATAACTGAAGCATAACCTCCCTACTCTTGTATTCAAATTCTCTCGTAAAAAACAAAACATTATATTATCTTTCCAGTTACTTGCTATACCTGCATACCAACCTTCTGTGCTTCATACAACAGGAGACCCATATGGACTCTGCATTTCAGAGCTTTGCAACCCCTCATAATTTAGATAATATGCTTCTTTTTCCTTATTTCTGCCAAAATGAACAATTTCACACTTACTCAAATTATACTCCATTTTCTAGATCTTTGCCTACTCAATCTATCTATATTCCTTTGTAGGTTCCAATGTCTTCTTCACAACTCACTTTCCAACCTATCTTTGTCATCCGCAAATTTAACAACCATACTTTCATCCAAATCATTTATATAAAATGTAATGAGTTGAGGCCCCAGTATCCAATCCCTGTGGCACACCAATTATAACACCCAGCCAGCCTGAAAAAGACCCATTTATTCCTTTCCTCTCTTCTTTCCATGCCAACATGTTACTGAAAACATTGTGTGTTTTTAATTTCTGCAATAATCTTTGTATAGTGCCTTATCCAATGTTTTCTGGAAACCTAAGTACAAGACATGTACTGGGTCCTATTTATCCACAGCACAAGTTACTTCTTCAGAAAATACCAGCAAATTAGTTAAATATGATTTCCCTTTGACAAAACTATGTTTGCTGTCCCTCATTACCTTGAACTAATCCAAGTTTTCTGCTACAACACCTTTAATAATACCTTCTAACAGTTACTCTCTTACAGATGTTAAGTTAACTGATGTGTAGTTTCCTGCTCTCTCCCTCATTTCCCTTAAATATAGGAGTTACATTAGCTAATTTCCAACCAAACCTTTCCAGAAATCCAATGAGTTTTTAAAAAAATAGACGAATGCAACAACTATCTCACTAGCTACTTCTTTTAAGACCCCAGGATGAAATCCATCAGGGCCTGGAGACGTGTAAACTCATAATTCTAACAAATTTACTCACTACCACAACATTTTAGTTCATGAGTCTTTCCAGAGACAGTTCAGGCATTTGAATCAAGGCAATGTTGGTCTGTGGGCAGATGATTGCAATGCCTGCAGCTCAGGTGGGGAGTGGGAGTTACACCCAGTCGTCCTGGTTCTAGAAAACGTTTATAGTTACTAGCTTTAACTAAGGGCTGTGTCTATTTATATCACACACATGCAAACGATGCACTGTTTCGAAATCTACACTGGCAGAGCCAACTCACTTCCCTTCACTCCCCTCTCCTGAAGGCTGCTTCAAAAGTGTATTTTTTTTCTACACATGTTCAGTTTCCTTGCATATGATATCACTGGAATTCGATATAGGGCTTGGTTGCATATGTGTGAATTTGATACTGGCAAAATCATTAAGCATGCATCATTCTGAATTTCTGTGCATGAGTGGTTCCAGATTTGTGTGCATGCACACTTGGAAGCAGCACTGGGTATCAGCAAACACTAGCTTAACAAAAACTCCTTTAATGTGGTGGTTGCAGTGGAGGTTGAAGAATCCTGAAGTTGATGCTGTTTAGTTCCATAGAGGGAGATTAAAACAGGCATGAGGCACCTTATTTCAATTATGTGAGGGGACCTAACACATCTTTTAGATGGATGCTTGATCCAATTCCAAATCAAATGCATTTCAGGCAGTCTTGGATATTTTGTTTCCAACTTTGGATGTTATTGCCCCTACATTTACCCCTCTCAGAAGGGTGCAAAGAGATTCAATTTCCATGCAGTGGAACACTAAATGTTACTGAAACAAGGTTAAATCTGAATATTCAAAGTATACCAGGGAAACAGAAGCAAATTGACAGAATTCAAAATTTACAAATATTAAATTTAAACCAAATTTAAGAAGAACTTCTGCATTTTAAGGAGAGACTATAACTATAGATTTTATGAGACAATTGGAGAACTAATGATAAGAGCCCAAAAGAAGGCATGGCACTTTTTATATTAAACTCTTTGTGCATACAAATTCTCTTTGTCTGCACTGTGTTTAAACAAAATAAAAATAACAAGAAGAAACAAATTAAATTACAACAATAAAATCAGGAGCTGTCAAACAAAACACACCGTCAGAAGACATGTAGGAGTTCAGCGGTATCAGGAAGGTTATCTGCGTGAAAACTAAAGCTGTAATTATAGGCAAGAAGTTGCAGGAAAGCATTAATATATATATCCTAGATTGTGTATCGTTTGAATGACAATTTGGGTGGGCTAACTCTTCACAGAATTTATAAAGACCTGAAGTAAAGGATTTGAGTTTGACGAATTGACAAATGTCCCTTGGAGGGGAGTTATTTGATGGTTTATTTTCACAGGGCAATACTTTGCCAAATAAATGTATTATTGTCATGGAAGCAAGGTTCATGTTAACATGTCCAACTGATAATCACCTTGAGCATTCTCCCACTGCATCACACCATTTTCCAAGGACATAACTCTGTGTATGAAGCTTTAGAATTTTTTTTGAATGAATTGAATATTAATTTGCTATTTTTATCCAAAGTACCAAATGGAATATGAACAGATGAGGCAGGATGGGAACTTTGCTTCAGATACTGTCATTTCAGAAAAATGCTTGGGTAGGAGCAGAAGAATGTAATAAATCATTGTGACAAGAGTGTGTCATTCTCGAAAGAAAGGCTTCATATCTGTGTAACGTTGATATCAACTATACTTGTGTAGGAGAGTAACAGAAGGCAGTGTTGAACTTGTGAAGGATAATGCAATAGCCTGGGAAGACAGCAACAATTACAGATGTCAGTGGGAGTATATTAAAGGAAAGCATAGAAAGTTATGCCCACTGGTATTATCAACTAGTTTTAGACTTATTTGACATGCAACCTACTTGCTGCAGGTCATTCTGCATGAGTAACCCTTATCTCACCACATGTTTTCCTCTACTGTTTGTCAAATAGCTGTAACTGAAGGTATTACTGTTGACTTCTACTGGGCTCCCTGTACTCTTTAAAAAAACAACTGATAGTTATGTGCTAGACCTTACAGTAAATGCCAAAAATCTAAAGTTGTATTGGACCCACTTCACCATTCATGGCTTTATTCTAGTAATGTCTTTGATTGAGCCCATCACCATGATATTTGATCAAAGGTTTCCAAATCATGCCAATGCTCTTTTGCATCAAATAGTGTAAATTACCTTTCCTTTACTCCAACCAGACTGTGGACATAGCTTGGAGACATGATATTATTGTGTTGGATAATAACTTTGCCACAGTACCAGGGTGCAGCTTAATGTGCATTGTGTTCTCTGACAGAGGTACTTTTTTAAGAAAACTCTGAGCATCCGATTGTTTACATCGATGATGCTGCACTCATCCCTTTTTAAAGCTAATTGTAACAAGTAGCCAAGTTTCTAGATTTTGTGAAGGCTCAGGATGAGCAATAAAACACTTCTTTCAGTCTTCAGCTTTTCCAGTACAGAGTGCTCATATAATTGTGTGCCATTTAGCCAGCAGTATTGATTTTTACTTTGCAAAAAGTTCTATTCTAAGCTCCTTCACTGTTACAGATTAATCAAATAATCGGTCAGGATCTGGGAATCTTCCCAGTCTCTGTCATCCACAGATTTTCCATCCTGTTACTTGCCAAGATGTATGTCTTAATGTTCTTGATTACAATGTGTTTTGAATCAGGGGATACATAACACTGACTTGTGTTCCTGAAATTCTGTTTGACTATGTTGTTTTAAAGGTGCATCCATGACATGTTATAAAATGATGTCTTCAGGCTACACTTCAAGTTGACCAGAATTGGAGTAGATGCATGGAAAGTCCTTGCTGCTGACCAGAGTGCCTGAAGTCAAACAGTTGTGAAGGGTGTAGAAAAAGCAGAGGATAAAAGAAATGATCAGATGACTGAAAAATGAGCTCACTGCAAGGAGAAAGCATCAGATGACCTTAGGCCATCTGTACCAGTTGCAGAAGGAACTCCCACTTTCAAATTAGCCTATTACAGCCACAACAGACAATGTTCAAGCCGATGGTGATGTACATCCTGGATGTAGAGATGGATGCCATAGCAATATGAAAAAGTATTCTGAAAAAGGCTTCTTTCTAATAGGTTTACACAAATATAAGGTATAACATTTCTTCTCCAGATATAAATAAAAAGCTAGAAATTTTAATGAAATTGTCTCTGAATGCAATGCCTAGTCAGGATTTGACCACAGCCCAAATCCCAGGCTCAATGAGCATTGAAACACTAGGTAACTGAGGACAACATGTATTGTAACACCAATCAAAGAACTTATATTCGTGTATTTATGATATTTCATAATTTAAGAACGTTCCAAAGTATTTTGCAGTGAAACACTTTTGCAGAGTAGTCATGGTTGTAAATTTGCACACAACAGGTTCCTACTCGATAATGACCAATCTGTTCTGGTTAAGTGCTAAATGTTGACCGAAGAAATCCTGAAAACTCTGCCCACTTTCCAGCACAATCGTGAGATCTCTAACTCATCCATTTCAAGCATCAGATTAATGTCTTCTCCAAACGATGACACCAAGTGCAGCACTCTGGTCGTTACTGCATTGATCTGTCAAACTAGATTTTGTGCTCAATTTTTTGGTGTAAAACTTAAATCCACCATATTCAAACGCAGTGCCATGAATCCTGTCACTGCACTTGGACAAAGGTGATGACCTGTTTGAGAAGGGAGGAAATTAACTTTACCCATTTCATGGCATAAGTAAGCCCACAGACCGATGCTCACAAAACAAAATATTGCTCTAAGGTTCCATATGCCAGCTTCCTGAAAACAACTGGTGATTCATGGCTTTGGAGAAGAGTAGTCATTTAAATCACCCCTCAAGGGTCTTAGCAATGCAGAACACCAAGAGTGCAGATGTACCTTTTAAGACCAGCTAAGGAATAAATCACATGAAAATTATTGTAATTCTCTCTGTATATAAGTAAACAAGTATATTATATACTGATCATCATTTGTGGAAGAGATTTCACAGCTAGCTAAATGCCACCAACCAGACATACCGTTGTTTCCTGCTGACTACCAGCACGTGTGGATGGGTAGATGACGAAGCAAACAAGTAAATTTGAGATCCAGTTACATAATGTGCTGCGTAGATAACTAACTAAGATATTAGGCAGTACAATTGGCAAATGCCAAGCACTGTACTCCAGAATTAGTTGGCCCAGTAAAAGAACATTATTTCAGATAAATTCAATGATGACCAAAATATGGTATACAATTCAAGCCATAAATGTTTTATGTGTAAATATAGTATGTTTCCTTCAAATGTGCTCTGCAACAACCGTTTTTCTCCAAGTAAACATTTAGATGCAAATAAAGAAATCTTCATCCATAAAACCAATCTCCTCTTATATTTATCAGATTTTGTGACTGAAATTAGGTTACATAAATATACAACCAGCCTTAACTTGATCATCAATTTTCAACTGTAAGATTTCAGAGTCTAAACAAAACAAATCTTAAGTCAAATCATCAGCAATGGATTTCCTCCTCATCTTAGATATCCAAGTTTCTGACCAACACATGATCCATCCCTCTTCTATTCATCATCTCACCAATGGCTGACATTTCTTCCTTATACCACTCTGCCTCTCAAGACACCTTTGAGGTACTCCCTTGAACCTGCCTCTTTGATCAAGCCTGTGGTCACCTGTCCTAATACCTCATGTGGCACCAAGTAAAATTTAGCAAATTTCAAAACCTGACAATGTTCAAGGCATTATACAAATGCAAATTGTCATTGATGCAATAATGCACATGTTGTGTGTTTTCAGTATTTCTTCATTTCAGCTTCCAGACTTTCACTTAAATATCCTTTTGCTTATCCTTAAATATCCAGGAGCTCAAGTGAACCATCTCAGACAATATAATTCAGTCAGAAGTGGCAAATAACTATTTACAAACATAGAAACTACTTCAGACAGAATGATGCTTAGCTCAAATAATCATTGAAGAAGTGTTTAGGTTTACAAAAAATGGAAGATTTAATCTTAGACAGGAAGGGGTCCTCCTATTACACATACTTAAGCTAGTCCACCTGCTTAAATGAAGAGGGAAGTTCATCCTACACCATCCTTCAAACCTCTTGGCAAACAGGAGAGTCGATTGGCCATTTTCAGTTTTACATTTGGAATGGAATTTGACTTGAGTACAATTGTAAAAATGAAACTTAAGCATTTTATTAGTTTATTAAAAAAAAGTTTAGTTACACAATCATGAATGTTACAAGTCACATTATAATATTTTATTTGCTTCGTTTCAAAGAAGTAGTTAATATAAACCTGAAAATATCAGTCTAAAAATAGGTTCAGACAAAATTCCAAAAATAAAGAACCCTTTGGCAAAGTTGGGAAACAAAAGAAAAACACTTGTATTATTCAGTGCCTTTCCCGATCTCAAGATTTCTTAAAATGCTTTACTGCCAACTAGGTACTTTTGAAGTATAGTTATTATTGCAGCCAATTTTGCATACAGTATAGACCCATAAACAATGAGATAATGGATCAGTTAGTTACGTTTCACTGATACTGTTTGAGGGATAAATACAGATAAAGAAAACAGGGAGAAACTCATCACTATTCATTAAAGTTGTGCCACGGCATCACATCTGCACATCTGAACATGTCTAACATCTCATGTGAAAGAAGGTGCCTGCTGATTTTAAGATCATCAGGCACAGAAGCAGATTTTGGCCATTCAACCCATCGACTGCTGTGCCTTTCGATTATGGCAGCTATGCTTCTCAACCCTATTCTTCTGCCTTCTCCGCATAACCCTTGGTCCCCTTTCCAATCAAGAACCTATCTATCTATCTCTGTCTTAAGTGCACTTAATGACTTGGCCTCCACAGCCTACTGTGGTAATGATTTCCACTGATTCACCACCTTCTGGTTGAAGAAATTTTTCCTCATCTCAGTTCTAACTCTGAGACTGTGACCTCAGGTCTTAGTCTCTCCTAATGTGGAAACATCTTGTCTTGTCGACTCTAACCAGAATGCCTCTCAGCATTCTGTAAGTTTCAATCACATCCTCCTTCATCCATCTCCACTGAGTACAGACTCAGCTCTCCTCATAAGACAAGCCCTTTATCATTGGGATCATTACTGAAAATCTCCTCTGAACCCTCCAACACAAGCACACCTTCCTTAAATAAAGAGCCCAAAACGGTTCATAATTTCCCAAATGTTGTCTCACCAGAGCCTTAATCAGTCTTAGCTGGACATCTTTGCTGTTGTGTACTAGCCTCTCAAAATGAATGCTAACATTGCATTTGCCAGCTGAACCTGAATGTTAACCTTAAGAGAATCCTGAACTGGGACACCAGTCTAGTGCATGCCTCTATTCTTGCTACTAAAGTGCATAACCTCACACTTTCCCACATTGTATTCTATCTGTCACTTTTTTGCTCACTACTCTAGCATGTCCAAGTCCTTCTATAACCTCCCCACTTTTTTAATATGATTTGACCTTCCACCAATCCTTGTGTCATCTGCAAATTTAGCAACAATGTCCTCAGTTCCTTCATCCAGATTGTTAACATTTAACATGAATAGTTGTGGTCCCAATATTAACCCCTACAGAACTCCATTAGTCTTCAGCTACCATCCTAAAAAAGACTCCTTTATCCCCCATTCTCTGCCTTCTGTCAGTCAGCTAATCCTCTATCCATGCCAGTACCTTGCCCATAACACCATGGGCTCTTATCTTATTTTGAGGCTTCTGGGGGACACCTTCTCAAAGGCCTCCTCGAAATCAAATAGTTCATGTCCACTAGCTTTTCTTGCTCATTACCAACTTAAAGAATTCTAACAGATTTGTCAGGCGTGACCTCCTTGATCTGAAGCCGTGCTGACTCAGCCCGATTTTACCATATACTTCCAAGTATTCATAATCTCATTAAAATATAAACTCGAAAATCTTACCAATGTCCAAGATCAGGCTAACTGGCCTATAATTTGCTATTGTGGTACTTCACTTCCTAGCATGTTACATTAGCCAGACCTCAGAGATCCTCCCCGACTTCAGCGATTTCCAAAAGATCACCACCTATGCCTCCTCAATCTTCTCAGCTATCTCCTTCAAAACTCTGGGGTACAGTCCATCTGGTCTGGGTGATTTATCTACCTTCAGACCTTTCAGATTCCCCAGTAGCTTCTCATTAGTAATGATCACTACACTCACCACAGCCTCTTGACTCTCTTGAAGATCTCATACGCTCCTGGTCTCTTCCACCATGAAGATTGATGCCAAGTATCTATTCAGTTCCTCCGCCATTTCTTTGTTCCCCATTACTACTTCTCCAGCCTCATTTTCCAGTGATCCAATGTCCATTCTTTCTTCTCCCTTACTTTTTAGATATCTAAGAAAACTCTTGCAGTTTTCTTCTATATTACGAGCCAAGTTACCCTCACATTTCATCCTCTACCAACTTATTTCTTTTTTAGTTGTCTTCTGCTGGTTTGTAAAGGTTTCCCAATACAGTGGCTTCCCACTAATCTTCACCATGTTGTATGCTTTTTTCATTTGTTTTTATGCTGTCCACGACATCCCACTTCAGCCATGATTGCCTCATCCTCCTCTTAGTATGTTTCTGCTTCCTTGGGATAAATTTCTGCTGTGTCTCCTGAAATAATCCCAGAAACACCTGTCACTGCTGGGGTCCCCCTCCAATCAACTCTGGCCAGCTCCTCCCTCATGTTCTTGCACTTACCTTTATTCATTTGTAATACCGTTATATCTGATTCAAGCTTCTTCCTATCAATGTGCACGGTGAATTCAATCATATTATGGTCACTGCTACTTTGGCGTTCTTTCAACACAAGCTCCCTAATTAAATCTACCTCTTTACACATCACCAGATCCAGAATTGCCTGTTCCCTAATGGGCTTGAATACAAGCTGCTCCAAAAAGAAAACTCGTAGATATTCAATGAATTCCTTTTCTTCAGATCTGCTACCGAGTCCACATCCATAGTGAAGTCCTCCATGATTATTGTAATAGTGCCTTTCTTACATGCCTTTCCTACCTCCTGATATATTTTATGCCCCACATTGTGACCATTGTTGGGAGGCTTGTATACAACTGCCATCAGGACCTTCTTTCCTTTGCAGATCCTCAACTCTAGCCACACAGATTCTACACCTTCTGACTCTATAGCTGTTCTTGCTATCGATTTAATTGTATTTCTTATTGACGGGGTAACGCCAACCCCCTCAGCTTGTCCTTTTAATAGGATGCATATCCTTGATTATTTCCACCTCTGATCCCCCTTGTGACTATCTCTCTGTGATACCAACAATACTGCACCTGCAAATTTCAATCTGTGCTACAAGCTCATTTACTCTTGTTTCACATACTGCGTGCATTTGGGTACACAGAGCCATAGAGATGTACAGCATGGAAACAGACCCTTCGGTCCAACTCGTTTGTGCCGACCAGATGTCCCAATCCAATCTAGTTCCACCTGCTAGCACCCGGCCCATATCCCTCCAAACCCTTCCTATTCATATACCCATCCAGATGCCTTTTAAATGTTGCTATTGTACCAGCCTCCACCACTTCCTCCAACCCTGGCAACATCCCTGTAAATCTTTTCTGAACCCTTTCAAGTTTCATAACATCTTTCCAATATGAAGGAGACCAGAACTGCAATCAATATTCCAGCAGTGGCCTAACCAATGTCCTGTGCAGCCGCAACATGACCTCCCAACCCCTGTACTCAATACTCTGACCAATAAAGGAAAGCATACCAAATGCCTTCTTCACTATCCTATCTACCTGCGACTCTACTTTCAAGGAGCTATGAACCTGCACTCCAAGGATCACAGTCCTGCACTGACTGCCCCTTATTCACAGTTTTCCCCTTTTCTGCTGTATCTTAAGTTCGATTCCTAGGTCATCCCATGCTCTTTATCCAATTATACTTGTCCTGGAAACTTTAATAATCTCCATTGACCTCTCCCTCACCTTGTACTTTTTCCACAATTTTCCATGCCACTGACCCTAACCGTTTACTGTATAGCACATGCTTGGCACTGCACTTGTATGTTAGCCCAGACTATCTGCTCAAGTTCCTCGACTGGATCCACAATGTTCTGATTCAGTTGACAGACTGATACTTGTAGTGCAACGCAGTTATCAAGCAGTACCTTTAGGAGATAAGTTTGTGACATCATCACTGTATGAGATTTGAAGGGTCAATTCATCTTAATTAGGATCATGAAGCTTAACATGCTGAAAGGATGCTATTGTTTGTAACCAAATAGCTTAGTATTAGTGCAGAACTGAAGTGCTTGTGACTTTAACAGATGTATACAGCAGGATCTACAATAAATAACTGTTGAACCTTCTCAGTACCACATAACCAATGTTTAGATTTTATGTTGCAAGAGTTAACATAATCATTGCCATATCAGGCACAAATACCCTGCTGCAGGCAAAATCCAAACCACAGCTATAGACAAACCATGACCCAATGAGCTACAGTTGAGCACGTCAACCACGAGGCTGGGATTTGAAGGGAGAGAACATGAGACTTCATGCAATGGAATTATTAAACAAACATTCAAAAGCTATTTCAAGTTCCAATATTGAATTCAACATATTTGGATTCAACTTGACCCAAAATGAACTCTCAGGAGTTCAAAGACAGGATATCTTCAACACATCTTTTTAAGCTGAGAAGTAGACTTTTGATGCAGGTCAATGATGCAGAAAAATGCACTCTCATTTGTATTTTGTTACATTAGTTTATCTGCTGGAATTCCTCAATCTTTAAGCTTTATTCTTTATGAATAGTTTGTCACTTCTGGCTTCTACTAGCATTCAAATCACACTCCACAAACAGGTAAAAAAGGCTGTTTGTCTGGGGGTCAGAAGCAAACACAGACTTCAGCTGAGGCACAGGCTTTCAGCTTAAGTCAACAAATGCTCTGATCCTAGTCACAAATAATTATGTCTGGGATTTAAACCTGAGCAGAGTTTCACAAGAGTTGTGGCATCTGCTGTATAATGACCTGCAATCAACATCTGTGTCAAACCTCTTTCCATGGAAGGAGATTACCACAGCATGAAGTTTTCATGCGACCACATCCTTTCAAATCACCCCCAGGATACAGCTGCTGCATCTGACCATCTGCAATACAGACTTGTAGCAGGGGAATGACAGCTGCTGCATTTTCATGGGGGCAACATCTTCATCTCACTCCCCACATAGGGCATCCAGCTTCCATTAGTGGTAGGGTTCCCTTGAATGCAGAGTCACACATGATGAGTAAAAACATCCCGCATATTAATCTGGTAGTCTTGTGGAAAGAAATAGTTTGCATTCAATTACATTATCATATATGCCAATGGCTGTTATCCAGGAAACATGGTTGGGCAGTATATAATTTCCAAATTAATTCAGAAAGGAATAATACAGTGGGTGGAAATATCTCATTGGTTCTCTGGATCTGCTGAATTGCACCAAGAAATCCCCAGACAGTAGAGGAGCATACCACCTCAGCATCCATTGGTATTCCTTCAGTATAACCTCCACCTTGAAGACAAAAATACTCCTCTTTTGAGTATTTTAGAAAGGCATGTTTTAATGCAGAATGGGAGATACTTCCTAATTTGAGTTTCTATTATGTCTAATGGGCTTCACAAGACACATCTGCAATCATGCGAAATACACAACATTCACCTAACCTCTGCAGTGGGTGACTGCACTGGCCTAGATTGTGGTCTCCCACCGTTCCACGTGCAGCTATGCTATTACTACAAGGTGGCTTCAAATCCACAGAGAATTCCTTCTTTGGTTGCAACAGTGGCAGGAAGTTCTCCATCAGTCGCTATAACAGGCTTGTCCACAAGTTCCACCACACTAATGACAATTATTCCTGTTTTAAGCTCATGCGGCAAATAACCCTTTTATGGTCTGCTGCTGTCCTTTGCAGGGAAAAAGTGTGGGGTGATAAGAGATCATCTCAGTTCACACGACCATGATGTAGAATCAGTATGCATAGAAATAAGACTTTGCAAAGAGGGAAAAAATCGGACTAGATTGTAGGGCTTCTGATGGTGGCTCCAGTGGAGAATGGAGTATAAATCAAGAAATAATTATGCCTTGTACAATAAGTGGGAGATTTTAAACTTCAAAGAATTGGATGAATCAAATGATAAAAATGGTCCAGAGAATGTGTATTGAAGTGTCGCCAGGACTGTTTCCTAGATCAATAATTTCTGCAATATAGAATGGCATGATAATATATTATGAGAAAGGATTAATTAATTCTTTAAAGGATCATTTTAGCAAGAGTGATCATAACGTGACAAACTTCCACACTGATTTTGGAAGTAAGCAATGTAGGTCTGAAGCTAGAGTCTTGAACTTAAATAAAGGCAATTACAAAGGCATGAATATAGTGCTAGCTGAAGTTGACTAGGAAAATAAATTAAAAGTTAAGATGGAAGAGAAGCCATGGCAGAAATTTAAGGAGATATTTTGCAACTTTCAAAATGGATGTATTCTATTTTAAAAAAGAAGATGCTATGGGGAAGATTCACCTCCCATGGGTAACTAAGGAAGTTAAGGATATTATCAAATTGAAAGAAAAGATGCACAATGCAGCAGAATAATTGTAGGACAGAAGATTGATAAAAATGATGGAACCAGCAAAGAATAAAAATCAAAGTAATAAAAAAGGAGAAACTATAAGAGAAAACTTGCAAGACATATGAAAGACAGTAAAACTTCCACAAGTATATACAAATTAAAATGGTAGCTAAAGTGAGGACTGAACCCTTGGAGGATTATATTGGAGAATTAGTAATATGAAACAAGTAATGGCAGAGACTTCGAACAAGAACTTTACATCTGTCTTCAGACTAAGAGACATATGAAGCATTTTGAGTACCGTAGAAATGTAGGGAGCAAAAAGCAAGGAGATACTTAAAAAGAATCATGGCCGGTGAAGAAAGTTAATGAGACTAAAGATTGACAAGTCCATGAGAACCTATAGATGGTGGATTCTATACCCTGGAATCACCCATATGCAGGTTTGCAAATTGCAATTTGTGGAGTGCCACCTAATTAGGATCGATTTTGTTTACTTGCATGAAATGGCCAACTCTATAGTAGACACATTTACCAATGATGCAAAGATAAGTAGTACACAAAGTTGCAAAAAGGATGCAGAGTCTGCAAGGATATAAATTGACTGTGAGTCGGCAAATGTTTTGAAGTTGCTTTGATACTGTGGGAAATAGGAATATAGAATCTCTATAGTGCGGAAACAGGCCATTTGGCCCAATAAGTCCTCACTGATCCTCTGAAGAATAACCCACCCAAGACCCATTTCCCTACCTAACCCCAACTCTATATTTCCCCTAACTAATGCACCTAAACTACACAACCCGAAACACTATGGGCAATTTAACATAGCCAATTCACCTAACCTGCACATCTTTAGACTGTGGAAGAAAACCAGATCACCCAACAGAAACCCACGCACTTGTGGGAAAAACGTGGCAATTCTACCCAGTCACCCAAGGCTGGATTTGAACTCAAGTCCCTGGCAGTGTGAGGCAGCAGTGGTGAACACTGCTGCCATGTCGCTTAGTTCAGAGAAGGTTAACTAGAATGATTTTTGGGATGAATGGGTTGGTTTTATGAGGAAAACTAAAGCAGATTGGCTAAAACTAATAGAAGTTTAGAAGGATGAAAAATTATCTATTAGACATAAAGACTCATGTGAAACAGAATAAGATGGTAAGGTGATGTTTCCCCTCTTGGCGAAATCTAGAATTGGGGACACAGTTTAAAAATAAGGAATTTTTCATTTAAGATAGAGATAAAGAGCAATTTCTTGTCTCAGTGGACAGTCTTTAGAATTCCCTTCCACAGAGACTGGTGGAGACTAAACTGAATACGCAAACTTGGTTCGAGACAAAAAAACTGAAGATGCTGGAATCCAAAACAGACAGGCAGGAGGCTGGAAGAACACAGTGAGCCAGGCAGCATCAGAAGGTGAAGAAGTCGACATTTCGGGTGCAACCCTTCTTCAGGACTGGGGGTGGGTGTTGGGGGAGCTGCAGATAAAGGGGGTGGTGAGGGTAGGGTGGTAAAGCGGGGATAGGTGAAGGTAGGTAGAGGGTACAACCTGGTTGGTCAATGAGAGGAATGAATCCAGCTGGTGGCAGGGAGGAGTGGAAAGGAGGGGGAGGGGCTGGGAAGGGAGTCGGGGGATGGGGCAGAAATGCCTCCTCCATTGCCATGATCATCCTTGGCCTCCTCCATTGCCAACCTGCTGGTACACCACCGCCTCACCTCTATCCAGGGCCTCAAACAGGCATTCCTCCAACCTAGTTTACTGCATAAGGTGCTCCCAATGTATTCTTCTCTACATCAAGGAGACCAAATGTAAGCTTAGGGAACGGTCTGCCAAGCATCTCAGCTGGGCATGCAGTGGCCAACTGGACCTCTGAGTCACCGCCCAATTCCCCTAACCACTCCCTTTCCGACATGACCATCCTTGGCCTCTTTCATTGACACAGCAAACCACACCGCAAATCGGAGGAACGACACTCATCTCCCACCAAGCAGCCTACTGCCCGGAGGACTCCAATTTCAAGTTAACCACTCTTCCCATCCCCCAACTCCCTTCCCAGCTCCTCCCCATCCCTTCCACTCCTCCCTGCCGCCAACTAGATTCATTCCTCCCATTCCCCAACCAGGTTATACCCTCTACCTGTCTTCACCTATCCCCACCTCACCACCCAGCCCCCCCTCACCACCCAGCCCCCACCACCCACACCCAGTCCTAAAGAAGGGGTATGCCCAAAACATTGACTTCTCCACCTCCTGGTGCTGCCTGGCTCGCTGTGAGCCTCCTGCCGGTCAATTTTAGACTGAATATGCAAGGCTGAGTTGGATAGACATTTGATCTACAATGAGTGGAAGGTTATGGGGACAGTAGAGTTAAGGTCACAAAGATCAGCAATGATCCAAACGAACGGTATTGCAGTCTCAATTGGCCAAAGCTCTCAATTCTTCTGCTCTTATCATCTTATAATTATTTAAAATCTGTGCTTTTATTATTATTTGACAGGATTCTGTGTTTCTTGACTAAGCGTTCAGAAGGCCAAGCTCTCTATGCAAGCTTTTCTTGTGATTGGTCATTTCCAAACTTAATGTACAGACACATTCATGACTTCTGTTCTGCTGGATTACACTAAGTCCAATGATCTACTCATTAACGATATATTGGTACTGTAGTGCTTCTAGATTACCTATATTATAGCTATCACCATTACTTATTTTAAATCCGCTGCATAAGCTTTCTCTGATAGCATAATAATTACAGAGAAACCTCGATTATCTGAAGGACAGGCACGGAATATTTCATTCGGTTAATGGAATTCCGGATAACCAAATGCCAGATAACATAGTTTAGCCAAGCATCAGGGCCTTGCGATCTTGCTGGATAACCCAATATTCAGATGATCAAATGCTGGATAAATAGATTCCCAAGGCTGGCACCCAAGCTGAGTTAGCTAATCTCAGTCAGGAAACAGCTTGAAGTGCCACAACTGGTATCAATAAGTGTTCTTCCACTGATCGCTATTTAGTAAACCCCTGCTAAATTCAAGAGCTCAATCCACCATGTTCATGGTACTTCAGTGTTATTTGTTATTTTTTTAAAAAACAGAAGCAGTTGATTCCTGTGAAAATAACATTTATATAACTTTAAAGTATGAAATGACAGCATACTTGTGACTTTGTCACTTATCCGCAACTTATTCACCTCCACTTGCTCTAGAATGGTTTCCATTGGAAAGTTACTGGAAATCCTCTGCAATCCTGATGATTGACCTCAATTACAGCTGCTGAAGAAAACCCTCTTATTCAGTGGTACAATAGCATCAACCAGATAGTGGGAAACCACTGACCAACTGACTTAGAAATACAACTTGTTCAATTAACAATCAATCGATAAATGATTTACAGTTCCCCAACTTGGCTCCTCAATATTGTCTAGGTATGTGAATATGTGAAAACCCTCAATGTTTTGCAGAAGTATACACAATACTGTGAAAGAAAATCCCATGGTAAGATTTTATTTTAAAACTGTGGCTCACAATTGTTTCATTTTTGAAAAACAAGTGATTAATCTGTTTTGTTTTTAACCTTGCTAATCCTCGAATCAGGGCTGTGTTTGGCAGAGATGTAGTAAGACAATGGGAAAATACTTTGACTTTCCTCTATACCAATAGTCCATCATTACTTATGTTCGTTAACACAGTTATTATATGCCATACAATTCTGTACAACAACATATAAAATATGAGTTTGCAGACATTCACACGCATGAGACAATATAACCTCCTTATATTATTTGACACACTATGTCAAGATTAAACTGAGTGGTTACATCCAATTTTGTGGAAAGTCACCTAAAATCAACAGCATTAATACTGAGTTCCATTAATTTGCATTATATATTCCAGTGCACTGGGAGCAGGACTGAGTGTGCCACAATTTACTATACAAACAGCCCTTAACAGTTTACAGAAACCCTCATCACCTCTGAACACTGTATAAAGTGAAGTCCAGAGGATGAAGCGATGGCGTTTGGAAATATTGCACTCATGCTGCTCTGCCCTAGCTGTCTCTCAAGAGCTGGGCAGCTACAAAATAATTTCCCTGAGGTACAGCTTGGGAATCCAAAATACAGGCAAACCTTGTTCAATCAAATGAACATATTTGTTTTTAATGGAGTTTTTATGAAGTGCAAAACAAAACAACATGCATTTATTGAACTCAGAGGAATAATCAGAGACACTGTTTTTGCAACTAATAAAATCCAAAATTATTCCTCATATTTTCTGACAATTATCAGTAAGCAAGCAGTAACGAACAGTGATTAGTTTAGTTTCAACTCACATCAATTTCTTTGCAGTTTGTGCACATCTTGTAGCACTTCAGATGGCTTGTAACAATGGATTCACATTAATAAGAATTAGTTGTGCTCTATCGAAAGTGCAGAAAAAAACTGCAAGAAGCAATTGAGAAACTAAAAGAAGGAAGGATTGAGAAAAGTAGATGCATGGCTGCCACTAAAGTTAGTGTTTTGCAAGGTTGTGTCATTGACTGGGAAGATTGAAGCTTGGAATTTCCTGAAAGACTGGCTGCAGGACTCTTGTCAGTTCAAGTAGTGGATCGATATAGAGAATAGTCCAAGGCAGATTTGGAATGCTGGCCAAAACTGTCTCTATGGGGATTGATTAGAAAGTTAGATAATCAATTAATTTGGCAGGAATCGAGGAATGGGAGGAAAACAAAAAAAAGACCTCACCAAAAAGCAGAAAGAGTAATAAGCTAAAGATTTAATTGTTGTGAAAAACGAGTAAACCTGATTCCTTCTAGACTGTTATGAAATAACCCTCATTGGAAACATGCAGCCATCATGACCAAAGAAGAGTGTTTGGATTTTATGTGTTAAATCTATAAGTGATTAGTCAAATGCCAATCATAATACAGACCCAAACAGGAACAGCTGCCTCTCAAGCAAGGTATAAGAAAGATGCCCCCCTGTCTGTTGGTTTCGATTCAAACCTATGACTGCATTCAGGAAAAGGGATAAGTAAAGATAGTGGGGAAAAAAATGGAGAGACAAGATTAAAAAGCAAAGCCTAAGGCAACCATACCAAACCTATTTCCTCTGATGTACAACAACGATAGCTCAATCAATTCCACGAAGGACGTCAATGATACAAGTGTAAATATTTCAAGGAGAAAGCTCAACGATGGTCCTGCTTCTGTTGCACAATACTAATGCTTAGTGATCAAATTCAGAATTTCTGTATTTGTATCATGCTCTTCATCCCCTCAAGCATCGAACAAGCTGGGGAAAGTATAGAGGCAGACAAACGCAAAAGACAACAAATAAGAAATAAAGAAAAGAAAGAGAAAAGACTGTCAGTTCAAAAATAAAGTAAGAGAGATATCTAAAGCACCATTAAAGGAAACTTAAGTTAACAGATGCGTGGAACATTGGGTTTGGTGCTTGGAGCAATGGGCAAATGTCAACCTCATTAGATTAGGATTATTTTCATTAGAAAGACAGAGGTCGAAAGGAGACCTGATTGAGGTCTACAAAATTATGAGAAGTATAGACAGGGTTGATAGCAAGAGGTTTTCCCCCCAGAGTCAGGGGACTCAATTACTAGGGTTCACGAGTTCAAAGTGAGAGGGGAAAAGTTTAGGGGAGATATGCGTGGAAAATTCTTCACGCAGAGGGTGGTGGTGCCTGGAACGCGTTGCCAGCAGAGGTGGTAGAGGCGGGCATGATATCGTCATTTAAGATGTATCTAGACAGATACGTGAATGCTGAAAATGTGTTGCTGGAAAAGCGCAGCAGGTCAGGCAGCATCCAAGGAGCAGGAGAATCGACGTTTCGGGCATGAGCCCTTCTTCAGGAATGAGGCTTTTTTTTATTTTTGCAGAGATGAGTTCGTGGGCAGGAGCAGGCTGAGACAATGGGTCGGCCGGGGCAGTCAGGTTTGGCTGAGACAATGGGTCGGCCGGGGCAGTCAGGTTTGTGGATTTTGGGCAGGAGATAGAAACGGGGCGGTGCGGGGTTGTGGGACTATGAGGTTGGAGGCGGTGGATGGTGCAGAGATGAGTTCGGTGGGGCAGGAGCAGGCTGAGACAATGGGTCGGCCGGGGAATACATTAATGGGCAGGGAGCAGAGGGATGCAGACCCTTAGAAAATAGGTGACAGGTTTAGATAGAGGTTCTGGATCAATGCAGGCTTGGAGGGCCGAAGGGCCTGTTCCTGTGCTATAATTTTCTTTGTTCTTTGTTTTGTTCCTTGGACAACTACAGATATTCTCAGCTCAGAAAAAAAAACAACTGAAATTGTTCTTAATGCTCGTAGTTATTAAATTGTCCTCCAACTAATATGGATTTTGATGGAATTTAATGAGAAACAGGACTGAAGTTTTTTATCCCCCATGCTGGTAACACTATATCAATTGATTCTGGAAACTTTTAGCAAGTTGTTGCATGAATTGGAAATATTTCAACAATGTCCGGGTACAGAGCTGAGATATGAAGTATTTAGAGATTGAGGGTGAAATCAAAATTCTGGAGACTTGAGAATCTTCAGGAATTTAGGGCCCTGAGCTTGAAAGTTCACCACTGAGACTGTGGAGATTGCAAAAACAGGAACCCCAGTGCTGAGGTTAGTGACAGCAGCATTGCCTGTACTTAAATATTAACACCACGACTGAAAATAGTCAATCATATAAAATTACTTCCTTAAGATACATGGTTTAATCTTCTTTATTACTGGTTCAGCTTTAGAGTTGCCATTTTTCTGGGATTTCCAGGAATTAAAGTCAAATCTTTGAAAAGACTGCTGCTCTTTAAGCAACCCTAAAGCAACCCAATACAAAGTTGTTCATTTTTTGAAGCTTCTGGAAAGATTTTCATGCAACAGCTCCAAAAATATTGGAGATGGAGGGCATTAGTCAGGACTTGCCAATTAGGGTAAGACATGTTATTCATTTTCCTATCACTGTAGGAAGGTAGTGCACTGTGAAGATGGACATATCAAGATGACCAATGGCAAGAATTTGGGGTGATAAAGAGGCAGGAGACCATGTGGTAAAATCTGTAGAAATATACTGGACAGAGTGAATAAACCTACGAAAATGTAACCTTCAAAGGCTGAGAAGAAGGAAGTTTTGGATGAGGAACTTTTTTTTTTAAGGATGAGTGCCATGCTAGCCAACTAGCCACAAAAAGACATGACCCTCTCTCACTAGTGTCCTCACATACGGATGAGGAAGGACACCACTTCGACTGGGACAATACATCCATCCTAGGACAAGCCAAAGACAAGCACGAGAATTCCTAGAAGCACGGCATTCTAATTTGAACTCTATCAACAAACGCGAGTTAGACCCCATCTACCACTCCCGAGAAAAAGAACAGGAAGTGACTTCACCACAGGAAATAACATCACCACAGGAAATAACATCACCAACCCAAAGAAACCCAAACATATATATATAGAAAGCAGGAATTTTCAGCATTGCTTCACATAAGGTCCATTGAAGATGTTACCTAGTAAAGTAACGAAACGTCTGGAAATGAACCTTTCGGCTCAGCGAGCAAACCTACATCCAAAGCCTCAACCTGAGCTACAAATCTTCTCAAAACAGTTCATGGAGTGGTGGTCATACAAATGGTCAGCCGTGTCCATTAAAATTTCATGTAGGAACTCTGGATGTGCACAGCAGCCTAAGTCAGACCACTTCAGTTTCAGTGAATTTGGTTTAGCCAGGATATCCCTGTGGATTTGATCTCATAACATGATGGTGATGTTAGTCGCTGTTTCAAGTGCTGAGAATTCTTAGGAGTGCGGATGAGATGCCCTTTGGGATTGCAAAAAGCAGACAAAGAATTGACACAAAGTACCAGACTTATTGGGTCTAACAAAACCGTCAAAGCTATAAGACAACTTTGAATATATATGTTTTGTTCATAGGAGTAGTTGAAGAAATTGAAATGTATGGGTGATTTTAATCAATTAGATTTTTTTTAAGCAATAACATCATCAATAGACACTAATTTATAGCAGCATGGCTTCTGGAGTTTGCATATAGTGAATTGATACTAAGTTAGTTGACCTATGAGTAAGAGCAATGGATTCTTGTGGAGCCAGGGATTGGCATGAGTTGTCAGGAAGTTGACATTAGGCTTATAAAAGGCAAGGCATATCAAGCAAAGGTTGGCACATGGGGTATGATGGGCCAGAACGATGTGCACCATGGGAATGTGAGATGATAGCGATAGACAGTGGGACACAGAGTGTCATGAAAGGAATGAGGTGTCATGGATGGGGCATAGGGAGTGTGTGCAGGGTGAGGATGTCTCAGGAGTGAGTATTGAAGCAATCTTTAAAAATTCTTTTCATAAAAACTGCCGTACTGCACTAGTCAACAGAAGTGACTCTGAGGGTCAAATTTCATTCAGAGCCAGAAACCTCTGCTATTTTTCTGGGTCACCCTGCACCGCGCCCGCCCTCCACCCCAACCTCCCAAGGCAGCCTGCTGTCCGAAAATGAAAATCTGACTTTACAAGGCACTTTTTTTGCATTGGTTACGCAGTTGAACCACTCTGCGCAATATCTTTATTGTGTCCATATGACCCAGCTTTCTAATTCTCTTCCTCATTTATTTGATAAGGTACACTGTCAACATCAAACTCATCAATTTCATATTTAGCAAGGAATTGGCCTGTCTCTGCACTCCCAGAACTGGGGTGAAAATTGGGGCCATTTAGGGTGTTTTATAAGCTTTACTTCATCCTAGCATCATATCAGATGCTAACTCCACAGAGTTAAAGTGCAAAGAGGCAATGTTTTTAATCTCTCTCCCTGGTAAACTATCTTTATACAGTAGATGACAGTGAAAGATCTTTTGCATAACAATGGCACAAAAGATGGGAGATTGCTCAAAGTGGTAATATACAGTCAAACTTGAAGCAGCAGGGCTTTTAGTTATCAAGGGATAAATTACAGACCTGCAGCAAGGAACTGATCTCAGTGTCTCCATTACCACATGATTTATTTTTAAATGTACATTTGATAAGAGTATAATTAGGCTAAATATGTAGCATTTCTGAAAATCATTCTCTGGTCACACCCAGCAGCTTTGACTAGCAGTGATAATTTATGATTTGGAGAATTTTGTATTATCATGTGAACAACAACTTATATTTTTATACCAGCTCTCAGATGCAGGAAGGAGAAGATTTGTCAAGGAAAAGAATTAGCCATCTTTTCCACTCCAACCTGTCCCTAGCATTCTCTGGGCCAGCTACTGCACATGGTCATGATGATTAACCATTCACTCTATCAAATTATATAGATCGTGTCAATTGGGCCCACTTTCTTGGATTTGACCTCTCTGGCCTGAAGAGACTGTCTCCACAAACTGAAGGAACAGTGAACGTATTAACAGCATGTGAAACTCCTACTGCATGGTATTAACATGATATTCCTGCTTTAATTAAGGATTCTAAGTTTTCCATTTTCTTTGTCAGTTACTTTTGTGCATGCTTTACGAATACCAATCGTGTTAAACAGTGTAAGTTTGTGTGTGTTTGCCAAGGGAGTGGATGTCCATTATGAATTCGCTAAGACATTTGAGAGATTAATTTGTAAAATATCTACAGTGTGACCCCAAATTTCTAGTTACCTTCCATTTTAATTCTCCCGTCCACTCTCACTCTGAACATTCCTTGCCCTTCAACATCATCCTCAAGTACAGAACATCAGCTTTTATCTAGAATTAGAATTAGAGTTAGGTTCATTGTCACATGTACTCACATGAGCACAGTGAAAAGTTTATAAAACACCACTTAGGGTGCCATCTTAGGTACCAAGGCTGAGGTTCTTTATAGACCGCAAAGCAGAGTGAGAGATGGAGACAATAAAATGGCCTTCAGTTGTCTTTGAGAACTTGCTGTTACAGGTTTCTGAGCTGAAGCTACAGCTTTGAGTGGAAGTGGTTTTCTTATACCATATCATAACAGACAGCTTATTAATATGATCAATATTTTCAGGACACAGGCATCAATACATTAATAGGTCTAACATTTACAGGATACAGTTATCAATTCATGAATGCATCAAACATTTACAGGATGCAATCATCAGTTCATTGATATGTCCAGCTTTTACAGGGTGCAGTTATCAATTCATTGAAAAGTACTTGAAACTGACCCATTCAGACAGGTACTTGAGAATTGTCTGTTCAGTTAAAGTGGATCAGACCAAATGTAAACACTCTCAGTTGCCTCCTGCTGTGCACTGAAGGGCTTTTACAGTGTTAAATGGTCACACCTACCTGCTCTCTTTCCTTCCCTTTTTATCACTATTGTTGCCATTGGAAACTTTGATTCTAATGAAGTTTCCATGATGCAATTAATTCTCCCCTTTTATTTTTTCCTGCCCTGTGGGTTTCTGCTGATCTCCACGACTACAGTAATGGGTTGTTTTAATGTTGTCCATCTTGTGATAGTAATGATGTGGAGGAACCGGTGCTGGACTAGGGTGGACAAAGTTAAAAATCACACAGCACCAGGTTATGGTCCAACAGGTTTACTTGGAAGCACTTGTTTTGAAAACCTGAACTCCAATGTCCTCTGTTCCACTACACTCCTTAAGGCCCATGAAACTCCAACATTGATTTGACATACTTATCGATATTAAACTCCATTTGCCATTTCTTGACCCACTTCCCCAGATGATCAAGGTCCTGCTTCAATTTCTGATAACCTTCCTCACTGACCATGATACCGCCTATTTTAGTGTCATTGGCAAACTTACTAATCAGGTCTTGTAAATTCTCATGCAAATCACTGATATAGATAACAAACAGTAATGGACCCAGCACCGACCCTTAAAGCTTCCGGTCCAACGAGCATCCTTCCACTATTCCCCTCTGCTTCTTACTATCAAGCCAATTTGTATCCAATTTGCCAGCTCGCCATGGATTCCATGCGACCTAACCTTCCAGAGCAGCCTAAATGTGGAGCCTACCATGTGTTATAGTAGGGATTTATGAATGAGTAAATATAAAGTACTTGTGAGTGAGCTAGTGCTAAGATCTGTAATCTCGAATTCCCCACAAGTGCAGAATCTTAGGTACAAAGCAGAAAAATAAAGAAACAAGGTTAAAAAGTTAAATATTATAGTCCTTCTTACTAAAAAATATAAAACCAAGAAACACAGTTAAGAGTTCAATACCGTAGTCTCTAAGCGCTTGGCCATGCTGGACTCTCACTCCTTACAGGGACTCGACCTCCCTGCTGCCCGGTGCTGCCTACTTTCGCCACTAACAGCCTATTCCTGCCACCGTATCAGGCTGCCTGCTCTCACAGCCTGTTCCTGTTCTTGCCGCAACCCTGGGCCACCTGCTTCTGATGCCTTACAGCCTGTTCCCACTCTCAATGGTTGCTGTCCTGGGCTGGATGTTCCCATTCTCTCCTCCTGCTGCCCATAGCTGCACATTCCTATGGTCTCCACCAGTCACTTCAGGCCACCTGTTCCTGCCCTCTCTGCCTCAGACCACATGTTCCTGATGTCTCTGCCTCAGACCACAAGTTCCTGCTCTCTCTGCCTCAGACCACATGTTCCTGATGTCTCTGCCTCAGACCACATGTTCCTGCTCACTCTGCCTCAGACATGTTCCTGCTCTCTCTGCCTCAGACCACATGTTCCTGCTCTCTCTGCCTCAGACCACATGTTCCTGCTGTCTCTGCCTCAGGCCACATGTTCCTGCTCTCACTGCCTCAGGCCACATGTTCCTGCTCTCACTGCCTCAGGCCACATGTTCCTGCTCTCTCTGCCTCAGGCCACCGGTTCCTGCTCTCTCTGCCTCAGGCCACCGGTTCCTGCTCTCTCTGCCTCAGGCCACCGGTTCCTGCTCTCTCTACCTCAGACCACATGTTCCTGCTCTCTCTGCCTTAGGCCACCGGTTCCTGCTCTCTCTTCCTCAGGCCATATGTTCCTGCTCTCACTGCCTCAGACCACATGCTCCTGCTCTCTCTGCCACAGGCCACATGTTCCTGCTCTCTCTGCCTCAGGCCACATGCTCCTGCTCTCACTGCCTCAGGCTGCATGTTCCCACTCTTGAAGCCTTGCGCTGCAAGTTCCCGTTCTCGATGCCTCAGGCCACGTGTTCCCACTCTTGATACCTTATGCCGTATGTTCCCGCTCTCGATGCTTGCAGCCCCATGTTCCCGCTCTCATTGCCTCAGGCCGCATATCCCCATTCTCGACTCCTCAGGTCGTATGTTCCCGCTGTCATGCCTCAGGTCACATGTTCCTGCTCTTGATGCTCTACACTGTAAGTTCCCGCTCTCGACGCCTCAGGTCACATGTTCCCACTCTCACCACCTCAGGCCATATGTTCCCGCTCTCACCACCTCAGGCCGCATGTTCCCGCTCTTGATGCCCTACACTGTAAGTTCCCGCTCTCACCACCTCAGGCCGCATGTTCCCGCTCTCATCACCTCAGGCCGCATGTTCCTGCTCTCGAATCCTCAGGTCACAAGTTCCCGCTTTCACCATCTCAGGCCGCATGTTCCTGCTCTCGATTCCTCAGGCTACATGTTGCCGCTCTCATCACCTCAGGCCGCATGTTCCTGCTCTTGATGCCTTACACCGTATGTACCTGCTGTAGACACGTCAGGCCGCATGTTCCCGTTCTCGAGTCCTCAGGCCACACGTTCCCACTCTCACCACTTCAGGTCACATGTTCCCACTCTTGATGCCTTACACCATATGTGCCCGCTCTCGACATGCTAGGTCACATGTTCCACTCTCACCACCGGCTGCCCCAGGCTGCCAACTCCTGCTCTCTCCGCCTTCAGGATGACTGCCACTAATTCTGGGGACCCCTCTCACTGCCTCGTTGGGCTCGCCCTCCCCATTCTGGCTCACAATCACCTCACATAAGGTAAGTAGATTAGACTAAGAACAAAGAAGTTGTGAAAGGAATCAAAAAGTAAAAGCAGGTGGAGCTCTGAGCTGGAGCCTCCATGCTGCACTTCTACTCAGCCACCATCTTGAGGATCTTAGGTACTTTGTCAATATTAATTTCCCCATTTTCAGATTATGAGCTCTGCTCCCATTTTATTCTTTGCATTTTTGTTGATTCCAGACTGCAGCGTTTGGTGATGATTCTGCCTCTCAATTTACATGTCTTCTTGACATGTCTTTTGTTTCTTTACTGGCCCTATCGCATATCTTTTCGTCTTGCATAATCCTCGCTTTTGTCATTTAATCTCTTTTGCGTTCCACCTAGCACACAGCTTCAGTTTTGATCTTTCCTCCACTCATCAATTTTCCCTGCTTTGGTTAAAAAAAGAAACACTCCTAGTCAAAATGAAAGGTTAATGAGTTCTCTCCACAGATGCTACCAGACATGTTGAATATTTCCAGTGTTTCCTTTTTTATCCCCAGACTACTACGCATTTTATTTGGGCTATTCTAACAATTAAAGGGACATTTCAGTTCAAAACTAACAGATTATCTGCCTCTTATCACTGTGGAGCTTGTGTTATACAAACTGACTGTTACATTTTATATTCTTCAACAATAACTGTATTTTTAAATACAAAAACAAAGGCAAATGTCTTGGGATGTCCTAAAATCACGAAAGGTGTTTATATCAATGCAAATCTTTCTTCTCCACCCTGGGACCACTTTGGAAGCTACATCCTGTAAAATGCTCCATCTGGACATCAGAACTCAAAATCACCAGAGATTGTGAACGCAGAAAATGTAATTACTAATATTTTCTGTTGAGAAACTGCTCAATTGAAAATCAGTTCAGTTACCCTCAAGAATGCAACGGCAAACTCTAGAGTAAGGGAGGCGATGGGCTAGTGGTATTATCAATAGACTGGGAATCGAGAGACCCAGGTAATGATCTCGGGACCTGGGTTCAAATCTAGCCATGGCAGATGGTAGAATCTGAATTCAATAATTATCTGGAAATAAGAGTCTAATGATGATAGTCAATTGTCAGAAAAAAATTATCTGGATCACTAACGCCCTTTAGGGAAGGAAACTGCCACCCCTACCTGGTCAAGCCTACATGTGACTCCAGACCCACAGCAACGTGGTTGATACTTAATTGCCCTCTGGGTTATTAGGGATGGGCAATAAATGCTGGCCTAGCCAGTGACACCCTCATCTGTGGATGAATATGAGAAAAAGGCCTTGGATCTCAGTTTGACCAAGGAGAAGGTAGTCAGGAGTTAATGGTGGGGCTCAGGCCCGGTGATGACGTCAGTGGTGACAAGTGGGCCCAGCAGTGGAGACTCACAGTGGAGATGAGTTTGGATTCCCGACAGGTTCTGGTGAGGCAGTCCTAGTGCTGGCCCAACACCTAGTTCAGGCTTCATTTGAGGCAGAAGTTTCCGGGAGGCTGCAGCAGCGGAGTGGATCTGGCTATTCCTTGTGGCTGCTATGGCAGTGGCTGAAGATGAAGCCTTTTGGTGTCCTCGGCAGGGTGAGAGCGGGCCTGGCCTACTGAGCAAATGTGTCAGCGGCAGCAGGAGTTGGCTCCCTGGGAAGGGGAAGCCCAGCACCGAGGAAACAAGCCTTCAGGGAGCTCATGATGGCAGGGATTGTGGATAGAGCGGCGAGTGATGGTACTGGAATGGTCGTCTTCGATGCTGCTGGGCCTAAAGCAGGACTTGAGGCGGTGGCAGCAGCAGCGGCTTTCAACAGCAGGGCGGCATCTGCGGTCGGTGTCAGTCAACTGCGGCAATGGGGTAAGCCCCAATCAATACTTTGGGTAGATCAACAGGAGCAGCATTGCTTTGATGGCAGCATGATAGGGCCAGTCCGGGAATGGACTCTGCAAGGAAAGCATGACAAAAGAGGAGGCGATCGAGCCCAGTAGGAAGTGCAGACCCAGCGTGGCTAAGCACTTTTGTAAAACTAATATTTGACTTTTAGCTTTATTTCTTCATTTTTCTACTTAATACTAAGAATTACTGTAATGTTTAATTTTTAACTTTGTGCCTTCTTTCTACCTTGTTCTTACGATTCTGTACCGACATACTTGTACCTAATTTGGTAACATTATACACTTTCCACTGTATTCCTGTACTTTTGCACTTGAGTATACTTGACAAGAAAAAAATCTAAAAAAAATCGAAGCTAAAGAAATCTAAATCTAATGTCAAAGCTCTCTTGTTGGCCTCATTAGCGGGTCATGGTTTTAGAGACAACAGTCACCCTTTGGTAACCTATTCAAGTACCCATATCTCATGGATAAAGTTCAGCACTGAGCACTGCATGCTATCCAACTGCACAGCATCACAAGTAAGTGTGCTCCTATCCACACTCAGCAGTCACACAGCACCACTTGGAGCAGGAATAATGTAACTAACTGTAGCATTCTTACAGGGTATCCCAAAACATGCTTTTGATAAAAAAATAACTGTACTAACATTTCATGACTAGCCTCTCTGCCAGATCAGCCATTTAATTATGAAGCAGCATTGATAACAAGATAGAATTAAAATTAATTATAACAATTTTAAGGTAGAGAATTGGAAACAGGGTTAATGGGAACTCAAGAGTACACTTGCTGGGCAAAGTTTTAAATGGTCATCTGCTGTGCTGCAAGATTCTATGATCCTGTTAATGACAAAATGCTCAAAAATGCACACAGTGGGCAAAATTTTAACAAGTAACACTCACCTGGTAGTCTCCAAATGAGTTTTAGTGTCAGATCACAGACAATTAACTGAGATGTTAACCAGAGCACATAGGAAAACCAATAAAAAACATAATACTTAAAAATGTATGTTGTGGTCATTCAGGATCTCCATTTTGAAGTACACAAGATGAGTTGGATTAGTTAGTGTCATTCGCCAATTTCACAGGGTGTTTCCTTCTAAGAGATGGCACTTTCATTCTGGATTCCTGGTACCAGAATATACCTGCTTCAGCAAACTCCAACCTCTTCAGCTGAGGCAAGGATTCAGTTAAATCAGTGTTGAAGGGAATGGGTGTTCAGATTTACTGCCTGTTGCCAGCCCCAGATGTTTCGAATGAAAGGAGAGCCACTGGGTGTATTCTAACAAATACGCAGGGCCATAAAATTACCTTTAAAAGTTTGCAAATTTACAATTTGTTCTAATTAGAAATTGCTCTAATTAGTCTCCCAAAATCACATCAACATTGCAGCTGGGCTTTACAGAGAAGCATTTAGGAGGAAACACGCAACAGAAGATGATAAAGTAGCTGCCAAGATTACTGAATATTTACCTCTTGTCGTACTGTGCGCTCTGTTAACATACACTATACTTACCCAAGTCCAACTGAAGTAAATCGATTCTCTAAGAAAGAAATATTATAATCTGTAGCAATTTGATTGCCCTCCAATATTAGCTGAGTTTCCTGAAAATGAAAACGTAATGCCAACAAAAGTATTCTATTCTACTCTATTCATGCTACCAAGATTGCAGCTGGGGACATCTTCCTTATGGAACACATGATTTGGGTCGACTGCTTTTATCCACTGACTTTCCATCTTTGCAAGACTGCTGGATTTTGACAAATGTTATCCAGAAGGGAAAACCCAGTTCACGACACCATAGCAGATGTTCCAAAGCTCAAAGCAGATGAGGCTACTGTTGAAATACTTTCTATCAATATCAGAGGCCAGACCGGAATTTGGCAATATTAATGAACCAGTGTTTCAGAAGGTAAAAATGATTTTATGTTGTGCACTACTTCAATGAATGCATGAACTCATCCAATGCAAATGGGCTCCTGCTTCCGTTAAAGTGGGGAATTATTACATTGTGTTCAGATGTTACCACATACCATAATTTCTCATGTCAAATCCAACAACAATTTATATTGATATAGTAAAGCATCCCAAGGGCAGCAGCAAATTCAACCATGCAAACAGGAGAAGCATTCCTCTCAGCTCCACAACCAATTGAAACCATTAAGTATTCCTTTCCAAGACGAATCTTTAGCCATATTTTTAAAGGCCACTCATTTGGCTGTCAAGCATTTTAAAACTATGGACAGAAGAACGCCTATTTACTGCAGCAGTTTTGAATGCTAATGCAACAGCTTTTACCAATAGAATAGTACAGGCAGGACATATCCATCATGGAATAACCTCCTGGTATATCAATATCTATTTTATGTATGATAAGTACCCATTTTATGCCAGTAAATTATGTGCATGGCTATCACATTTCTCGTCTACTATGTCGACACTTAACCCACCTTCAGGATTCATTGTCAATACTGAAACATTGTGGGAATGCTAAATGAGAATGAGGAACTATATAATTATTTCAAACTAGCATCTTAATTTAAATTAAATAAAAAGGCAAAGCAAGTCAAGGATGTAAGCCTAATCTTATGAAAGAATTCTCCTGGAAAGAATCTTCACTTTCTGGGAGAGGACATCCGGAACTCAAACATAATGCTCCAGCCATTATCATTTAAAGGCATACAAAATAATCAAAACACTTTCCTGGTAGGGTGGGGATTCCTACTGGGAACATGCTTTTCAAATCAAAGACTTTTGGGGAAAATCCTACCTGACACAAAGTTCAGAATTTTGTGCATGTGGATTTGATGCATGTTATAATTGGGCATAAATTATTACTTCAGATTTATTATAAACAGACAGTGTTATACTTACTAAGGGTAATACTATACTTCAGTATGTCTGTTATGACCTCAACTGATGGTAATATTGGACAAGTCAAACCACAGAAAGAAATTTTGCTTGATAGATAATACATTTAATTTGTTTTTCTGAAAGGGGGTGGGTCACTGTACGCAAAACGTTAACTGTTTCTCTCTCCACAGATGCTGCCAGACTTGCTTAGTTTCTTCCAGTCATTTCTGCTTTTTGTCTGTTTCAGATCTCCAGCATGCATAGTTCATTGTTTTACTGTAGTACTTGTAGGGCATTTCTTTAGTTAGGAAAACAAACCTGCTGAGTTTCCACAAATTTCTCGACAGTAACTGGAACTGGATATCCATGGATATTCTACACTTAGAGAAACAGAGGAGCATTTTTGTGGTTATAAACTTGATTCCAGCATGGTACGTTGACTCCTGGTAAGGGTCAAGGATGTCACGGAATAGCAGCAAAACATTAATATGAAGGAGAGCGAACAATCAGAGATCATGTACTATGTTGATACCAGGAAGATGGATCATGTCCTGTAAGCAGATTTCAAGGAACTAGGAAGTGTTATGAAATTAAATGCTGTTCTGAACTGAGATTTTACAAGCACCTGTGTAGATGACTAGATGGCAGGCCCACAGTGTACTGGAAAATTGAAAATATGTAATATTTGGTTGTAAAATGGATACCTGAGTTTTGGTTGCTGTTTTAACAACAAATCATATTTAACCATTTTAAATTATGCTCCAGGATACTAAAACCCAATTAAGTTCGAATTTATTGTTTTACAAACATCGAACCCATGAAATGATCTGATGTTGGGGTTATAAAATGCGGATATTTTGAAAACTGATCAGAAAGCAACCGCTGTAGAGCCAGAGAGCTAACTGCCAATGTAGCATCTTGCTCTCTAAGAAATTAGAAAATACTCTCAATCAAAGATACCTTTTCATGTGAAACATACTCGCAGTAAAAAGAAAGACGGTGACCCAGGGAGATCAGCACTCAGAATAGTGAGGACACAGAAGAAGACACAGACTGTATAGTTTTGAAATTTAGTTGATGTAATTTTAATAACTGTCTTATTGGAACAGCATATTGTTATCGAGCTGGAGGCAGATAGTAAGCAAGTAAAAGAAAGGGAGGTTTAGATTTGTGAATAGCTGCTGTTTAATGTCCACTTTTAGAGTTAGAAAATAAACTGATGCTATTTCCTTTAAATAGTGGAATTTGGGAGTTCTCTGTCACTCATATTTCAACAGGTTATAAGGCGAGGTGAGCTTTCCTGGGTGTTTGGTTTAATTAACAGAGGTGCTCACCTCTGTATTGTAACAGTTGGAATCTAAAAAGCAGAAGCTCCAAATGTAGGAATCTCAGGATTACTTCCAGTCCCACATGCTGATGACCATAGAAACAAGGGAATTGCATGATTGAACTTGTGTCTGGAAAACTGGTATAGGAGGCACGGCATGTGATTTCTGAGGAATTGGAAGCGGGTTCTGCACAGGTGAGACCTGTACAAGATTAATGAGTTGCATCTTGGAAGGACGTGCAATAACGTACTCACAGGGAGATTTGCAAATGCTGTTGGGCAAACTAGGCAGGGGATGGGAACCTAAGAGGGAGCTCAGATTGAAAGATAACAAGTCTAGTGAAAGGAAGTAGAAACATAGTAAGTAAAACAGAAGATAGGCAAAGCAATGGCAAACATCAATTAGCTTCACAATGGAGAATAATGTTTAAAGGCCTGAATTAAAGCATTTCCATTTGAAATGGATGTAGCATTCACAAAAGCTTGATGATTTGAAGACACACATTGAGATAAACGAATATAATTTACCTGCTATTTCAGAGGCAAGGTTATAGAGTGACCAAGATTAGGAACTGAATACCAAAGGATATTTTATATTAAGGAGGGATAGACAAAAAAAGAAAATGAGGTAGGGTAGCATTTCTAATAAAAGATAACATCAGTACATTAGTAAGAGAAGATGATTGATCGTAGGATCAAGACATTGAGTCAGTTTTGGTGGAAGTAAAAAAAAAGCAAAGGGAGACAAACATTATTGGAGGCTGTTTATAGAATACCAAATTAAAGCACTAACGTTGAGCATGTTATAAAGTAGAAATGAGATGCACATGTAATGGAGACGATACAGTAATAATGAGTAACTTAAAATTACTTGTAAAATAGATTAACCAAGTCAGCACTAATGCTGTCAAGAATGGAATTCCTGGGTACGTTCAGGATTAATTTCTGGAACAGAATGCTGAGGAGTCAACTGGGGGTCGGGCAATTTGAATCTATAATTTAGCAAATAAAACTGGAACATGCAGGAAAGGGAAATATGCCAGTTTGGATAAGGATTGAAAGCAGGCAGTGCTGTAAGAATAAACAGATCTTTCTCGGGATGGAAGGCTGCTGCTAGTGGGATGCCATAAGGTTCAGCGCTAAGTCCACAACTGTTCACAATCTACATAAATAATTTGGATGTGTGGAACAATTGTAATATTTTGAAATTTGATGATGTAAGTCTTGAGCAAAGTATAAGGAGGCTTCAATAGGACTCAGACCAACCTGTGAAAGTGCTCGATCATGGCTCAATCATGCAAATAAATGAGAAGTTATTCACTTTTTCTTAGAAAAACAAAAGGTAAAATATTTCTTAAAGGATATCATGCCAGAAATGTAGGTGTCAAAAGGTGTCCTTTTATGTGAATCACTAAAAGTTATCATAAAGGTGCAGCAAGCAATTAGGAAGGCAAATGATACGTTGGCCCTGATTTTCAAGGGGATTTCAGTTGAGAAGATTTGTTGCTGCACTTGTAGAGAACCTTGGTGAGATCTCACTTGGAGTATTGTGTGCAGTTTCAGTCTCCTTATCTAAGGAAGGATTAATCCAGAGAAGGATTAATCTCTGACACGATTGTCTCATGAATACAGATTGTGGGAACTGAAACTTGAACACAAGCTCCAAGCTGATTTTCCAATGTTGTATACTGAAGGGCTACTACAATGCTGATGGTACTGCCTTTTCAATTAAAACGCGAATCAAGATCTTATCTTCCCCCTTGGATAGGCATAAAAGATCTCATGGCATTATTTTGAAGAAAAGTACGGTGGTTTATCATGGCCAGCAGTTGTCCTACAATGATCATGCTATGAAAAATACCTATTTGTTACCACACTGCTATTTGTGCGGCACAAGGACTGCAGATGCTGGAAACCAGATTCTCGATTAGAGTGGTGCTGGAAAAGCACAGCTGTTCAGGCAGCATCCGAGGAGCTCTATTTGTGAGGCATTGCTTTGCGTAGTTTGGCTGCCACATTTTTTTATATCACAATATTGACCACACTTAAAAAGACTTAATTGACCATAGAGCAGTTTGGGATGCTGTGAGATTATGAAAGAATTTATACAAATTCATGTCTTTCCTTTTTTATCCAGTGGCTGCACTTCAAGTACAACACCCTAGATACACCAGCTAGAAAACTCAGCATACGGGTCTTTATTGGTGCCTTTTCCTTCACTTAGGTCCATTAGTGGCTGTGCTTAAAATGTAATTGATAGACACCTTATACAGTGGGAATACATTTATTTCATGTATCCATTCAATGAAGAGGAACAGCAGTCCATCAACAAGGCTAGGGAGAGATTAAACTGAATGAAAGAGGACCTGAATGTGCACCCAATTAACCAGGTTCACACCAGATACAGTTTTTAGATAGACTAACGGCATGTTTCTCTTACAATTTCTATGAAAAGAATCTATTTATAATCATACATTTCAACTCTCAACTTAGTTAATTAAAAAAACTCCATAGATTTTAAAAATATATTTCTCACGACAAGCCAGACATAAACTTGATTAAAATCAAACTGTTGTTGGTTTACATGACAGCTATTGGTACTTTTTCCCCTCTAACGACAGGGTTTATTTCGGTTAAATATATGTATTTTTTAAGGAAAACTTTTATGTTGGTTTTACAATGTAGTCTGTAATTAGATATAAATAAAAAAAAAACTTATATGGTAATTGATAATTACAGTCATCATTCTAGGTTAAGTCTCCAGCTGCCTTCAAAACTATTGAAAACAAATGTGTGACATTTCCTTTTACATGCCCCATCCTGCCCATAAAGTCACAATCTGTTTCCGTGAAACCATCTCCAGATGACACTGGGTTTGATAAATTTTGAAAGTGTCTGGCCTCCATCTTTAACAGATGACAATAAAATGCTTTGCTTTGCATTACAAGAATTCAAATGTTAAACAGTAGGAGTCTGGAGTACGCAGGTCCTGCTCCTTCAAGGTAATCTGTTAAAGATCTGATGTCTTGTTCTTTTATAATATACCAGCCAGGGGTGCATAATTTAAGGATCCACTTCCTGTGCCCCTTCTTCAACACCCCCACCCAAGGCCAAATCCGGTCCATTTGATTATTTACTCCAGTCTGTAAAGAATTTTGTAATTAGTCAGAAGAGCTGAATACTATTATGTTACTCAAGATGGCAGTCATCCAATTTATTGCGCTGCAGACTGGCGCAACTCATACATGGGAAAGCTCCCAGCCTTTACAATGTTGTTGGAATAGATACCAAGCATGGAAGGAAAACCTACAGCCTGAGTCAAGCTAAATTACTTTTGAACACTTCCTATTGACTCACCAAATATCTTGGTTGCGTGTCTTATTGGCCAGTGACACTTGGGTGGGGTGAATATTCTAATTTTCACCAAGCACTCTCTGCAAATTGTGGTCACCTAAAATTGCTGAAAACTGTCCTGACCCCACCAAATCCCACTTACCCATAATCTCTGTGCTCATTTACTGACAGCAGCTCCCAATCCTGAAAAACCCCAACTTTAAACCACTTATCACTCTTTTTAAATGCCTCAATTCTCTCTGTATCTGCATTCTCCTTTAGCCCCGGTCCCCTTTGATATGCCTACACTTCTCCTATTCTAATTTCTTACACATTCATGATTTTCTTCACCCACTACAATGGTTGGGCCTTTAATTCTCTTGGCCCTAAACTTTGGCCTCTTTCCCTAAAGACTCTGTTTCCGCTGTTCTTTCATCCTTTAATAGGCTCCTTGAAATCCACCTCATTGACCAATGTTTTGGTCACTTCTTCTAATGTCTCCTACAGACTGTGTCAAATGTATGCATAATAAACCTCTCCCCAGATACCTTGGAACAATTTTTCAAGTTAAAGATGTTATATTGAGAAAGAATAGGCTGTATCATTCCTTCCCGTGGGAAGTAGAAAAACAGAAACCATGACAGTATTTCCTTCAGCATGTGGCTGGGGAGTGGGAAACAGGGTAAGGGAATTGTTGAGGGGAAATGTTGGGGTATGTTCTGTACTCAGCAATGCCATTATGCAGAAATTCTGTTTTTACACACAACATGTAATCTCTATAAAATTATGGCGATGGGATTGGAGAGGATCAAAAGAAACGTAGTTTTCTCATTGTTACACCTTGTACCATGATTGCCATTCCTTAGCTGGAGGCTGAAACATAAGAAACTGGAGCTTAAAAAAAATAAAATGACTCTGAAGGCACAAGTTGAAAGTCCCATACAGCAAACAGCAACCACATTCACAAACAAATCTCAATCAGCAGCATCACCAAAGCCCATTAGGTTGAAATTGGTGGCTAGTAGAGGATCCAAAGACTAAATTAATAACATTTATCTCGTATGATTGGAACCTTAGGGTGACAAAGGCGTCATTGATTAATGATGAGTATGGTAACTGGGCTGTAAATTTTATCAAATGAGTCTTCCCAATATCATCCATTCTTCACAATTTACAAGCCATGGTTCAATGGGAGCACTGACACTTACAAGAGAGAAGGCTGTAGACCCAGTCCCCAAGCCAGTGATTGAATACTGAATCTATGCTGTCCTAGTACTGACAGGGTGCTGCACAGTCAGTGCTGGCACTATTACTACAAAGCCTAATTTTAAAGAAGCTACTTTGCATGACAAATTGTTTCTTTTCCCAAACACTTTAATCTATTCTATCAATGAGAACATTTCCCCTATTTGCTCTGTCCAGAACCTTCATGATTTTGAAACTCTCCAAGGAGAACAGCCCTGGCCTCTGCAAACCCAGCCATGTTACTGACGTCACTTATCCCTGGAACTCTTCTCTATTTAACATCTCTCCGCAGTCTTTGACTTTACTAATACAAACAATTGGATGTATTTTATCTTGAGAGTTTTTACTCTGCAGTAATGGTAGTTTCCATGTGCTTTCCTGCAGTACTGGAAAGTTATCCTGTGCTGTATAGCTGCGGTGGAGGTTTTGCCACCCATTGTGGCTGAAATTGAGACTTTTTCACATTTTGGAGCATTGCTATGTCTGCCTGTGCTCTTCTTGTTTTACTGAAAATTTGTGTTAGAAGAGATTGTGCACTTCCTTAACTTCTATAACACCTGTAAGTGACTTGGTTCGCATTTTCACCGGCTCTCGCACTAAGAATAAATGAGTTCTCTCTCATGGCCTTCTTAATGCCGGTTTCTCAGCCTTGCCTCATGGTATTTGCACACTAAGGTGCTGACACCTGATTCGAGCTGTAGCTTGTGTTTTTTAAATGTATAGTTCTTTCAACCAGTAATATTTACCAATTTAGAGTTCCTCTTTTAGTACAAAACATTTTCGACTTTTATTCATGCAATCTCTGATGTGAGGTTAGTACACTGGCTCAAGTACTGACTTGGGACCACTTCCACAGACCATGCCTTGTGATGTAGCCTGTACCTCCATCATGAAGCTGCAATTTTTTTTCAGTTCCTGCATATCTTGTGTCAGGCCTGAAATGTTTTTTGTGTCATTCTCTGAAGTATCTTCATTGTTGAGTGTTGTTATGAAATTTTTGAAGTTTACTATTGTCAGCAATTATCAGAATCAATTTCTCTTCAAGTCTTCTGGGTCACCAGCATGCTTTTTCCCTTTTTTGGTATCTTGAAGGTCTAAACTGTAACTTATCTCAGTTATCAACACTAGAAATAATGCTAGTCACCCCCATTCAGTGTTTTGTGGCAGGGCCTACCATTTCCACAATCTTGTACAAGTTCCTTCAAGCTTGACGTGATCTACTGCATTAAGATAGCTTCTTTTCTAGTCTAACCAGAAGAATCTTGATTAAAGAATATGTTTATTGCATTACCTCCAGCCATTTACAGACTACATGCATATGAGCTACATTATATCATGGACTGTTAGCATCACACTAGCCCAGATCCATTGCAAACAAGCTCCTTCTTTACTCTGACCAAGTCTGCAAGACATCATCACAGTGGGTGGTGCTTACTGTACTCAATGAAAAATTAACCTTTTGAGACCCAAATACAACATAATTCAGCTGAGGTTAAACCAATGTCCTGTAGAAGTTCATCATAACCTCCTTGCTTCTACATGCCATATGTCACTTATTCATAAGACCCAGGATCTTATATGCTATTTCCATACTACTTTACATTATATCCCTCCCTTGATCTGACGATGATGACAAATTTTCTCTTCTCTGCAATAAATTTTCATTTGGCATGTATTGGTCCATTCCACCAAAACGTCTACTCTTGAAATCTATCAACAAATTCCACATAGTTTATCATATTTGCACCATTTGTAAATTTTTAAATTGTACCTTGTATACCAAAGTGTAGGTTATTAACATACACAAATTGGATTCAAGGTCCCATGACCGTCGCCGATAAACCCCACTATAAACCTTCTTCCAGCCTGAAAATCAACCACTCATCACTTCTCTCTGGTTCCTTTCACTCAGCAAACTTTGTTTACATATTATTGATGTACCTTAAATTCCATGGACTTCAGATTTGTAGACAATCTTATTGTGTGGCACATCATCAAACATCTGTTAGAAGTCTGCATCAACTTCATTAACCTTTCCTGTTCCCTCATCAAAAAAAAAACTCAGTCAAGTAATTCACACAATTTTCCTTGAACAAATCCTTTGCTGGCATTCTTTAATAAATCCACTCTTGCCCAAATGGCTATTAATTTTGTTCCAGCTTATGGTTTCAAAACTTTTTCTTATCACAGAGGTTATATTGCTAGGTTTACCATTACGCCATTTTTGAACAAGGGTCAAGTGTCCAATTATGTGGCACCCCTGCTATGTCTAAGGACTCTTGGAAGATTATGGTCAACATTTGAACACTTTACAGTCTTAGAATAAGGTGTAGACCATTTAGGAATGGGATGAGAAGGAATCAGTTCACTCAGATTGTGGTGAATCTTTGAAATTCCTTGTATCAGAGGGCTGTAGAGGTAAAGCTGTTGGGGATGTTCAAGACCAAGGAGTTGATATATTTCGACATATTAAAAATATCATGGGATACAGGGATAGTGCAGGAAGCTGGCGTTGACATAGAAGACCAGCCACAAGCACACTGAACAGCAGAATGAGCTCAAGGGCTGAATGGCCTAAACCTGTTCCTACCTGTGCTCTTAAGCTCTCATTTCAAGCCTTGCATATTAATAGGACTCACTATAATGTGCAAAATTGACATGTATCCACAAACTCTTCATTTATTTTATTTTGTTTATAAAAAATAGGAAACACGAGTCTCTCTTTAAGGGTGGGATTTTCCACTTCCTAGAAGTGGTGGTCAGGTGATCTGCAGGGCCAATAGTATGGCAGGCTAGCACCCTTCCCACCAACTCAGCTATCAAGTTTCTGGCAGGAAGGTTCATGAGCAACTTTCCTGACCAACCACCAATTAAGACTTTGAGAGTCAATTAACAAACATTTCAGGGTCTCAAACAATGACTGGCCAGATTACCTGCTTTCCCAGCAGGTCATTTTCCCAGCAACAGGGAAACCAGATCAGCATTCGTGCCAGGTTTGGATGGGGTTGAAAGCATGGGTCTTCATCTGACTCAATCTGGCGCAAGTGGGTGGCAATAATCCAGCAGGCTTTCACTTTGCTGCAGGAGCGCTCTCCGCTTCATCAAAGAGGCCCAACTCCACGGTTGCATACAAGGAAGTAAACCCTAATCTATGTCTACTCTTCATATTGGGACAAAATGTGTGAAAGCATTGTTACTCTTCCTACTCTCTTACTGTGCTGCTGTCTCATATTATCATAGCCTCTGTGGTCTGAACAGTTTAACAGAAACATCCTTCCAGCATAAACTATAAACCTGTAAACTCTACCCAGATGCAACACAAAGACTGATGCAATCCAATTTGCAAACTCACCCAAAACAGCATTACAAGCCAATTTTACAATTGTGTTCTACCGATGGATGACAATATGAAGTGAGAAACCAGCCAACTTACTTAACACACTGTATTCAAATTCCAGGAGCCTCTACCTGGCAACAACATTATTGGAATATCTTTATCACATGGACTGCAGCAGTTCAAGAAAAATAACGATCATAACTTCTCAAGGGCAACAAGGGTGGAAAATAAAAGCTGGACTTACAAGCAGTGCTCATATCCTGAGATCTAGCATTTATGTTAAAAATGAACAAAATAACAGGTTCCTGAACCTAATTTTTGCAGAGGGAATACTTGCTGTCAGCATAGGTGGTCAGAAAAATTATAGTCAAAACTAAAGTTACTGCATCACAACACTAATATTAGTTTGGTATGAAATGATAAATTTTCTAAATATATACCTTGCCCAGTTAACATAATCTTTGTCTTATTGGCTTCTTGATTCTTGTGAGTCATACCACATCCTTTAAGCAGTTGAATCCTAAAGTCATGCTTGACTCATTAACTGATGAAAAATAGCTAATTTTCAAATCTTGGTCTTGCAGCCCATTGAATATATTTGGTAACTTGATCTAAGAAAAAAGATTAATAACAGCTAAAAGTACCATCTTGCATTCAGGTGATTAGACTTTAAAAATATCCTCTCATTCTGGGGCAACTGATCAACTCCAATTAGAATACTCAAGAGACAAGTTGCAGAGATTTGAAAGATTTCAAGCTTGGATTATAAAGTTATTTTCACAGGCTTGGCAATACCCTTGTGTGATTCTAGAGCTAATGTTTCCAGACCTTCCACCATATAAAATATGGGGTGGGAGTCTTAACAGGATATTGGGAGGGTGTTTCCCTATACAGAAAAAATATAGAATGAGGGGTACAATTTCAAAATAAGGTGTCTCTCATGTTTGACAGAAACAAAGAAGGAATTCCAGTCTTGGAAGTTCATTAATATTTGGAATTCTCTTCTCCAGAAAGCAGTTCAGCCTAGATCATATTCAAGGATGCATTAAATAGATTTTTGATCCACATTTGGAAACAAGGCTTACAGGGGACAGACAGGAAAATGGAGTTAAGGACACAATCAGATGAGGCATGATTGTACTGAATGGATGACAAGGTTTGAAAGGTTGAACAGGGTCTCCTATCCTTACTTCTTATCTATCATACCTCTACTCTGTTTCTCTTCCAGTTAATTTTTATCTGTCTCTTTCTCCTCCTCTGACTTTACAAAGGCTGCCATAGATTGAAATGCTTTTGAACACTTCTGAAGAGTATTAGGATACTAACCCAACATAGTCGGCATTACTTTGCAGATTCACTAAAATTTATAACTTTTACAAAATAGATCACAACAAAGAAAAGCCAAAGGACAGGATAGGTATAAAACACATATGCAATTGCATCACACACTGCAAAGGCACAAGACATTGCAAAGCATGACACACAGCAATCATGTGTAAGTCCTTTTGAAATGTACTCATTACTGTAATGTAATAAATTCAGAGCTAATTTGTGCCAACTAAGTGCTCAGGAACAGCAATGTGGTCAGTGTTAAAATGACAAGTAGTCATGCCGGTGGTTAGGATAATCAGTTGACTGAGTATATATAAAGGGAGAACAGTTGGAACTGTAAGACTGAGTAGTAACTAAACTATCCACAAAGAAACATGTCTCATTTTCAGTCTCACCGAGGTGTTGTGTGTCTCAAGGAATTATTAAGGTAGATATGTCCCCAGTGCTGATGGGATCAAACCCAGAATATTGAGGGAGGCGAGAGAACAAATTGCTAGAGCATTGACAGACATCTTTGTATCCTCTTTGGCCACAGGTGAGGTCCCAGAGGACTAGAGGATGGACAATGTTGCCCCATTGGGTAACAGGGATAATCCAGGAAATGACAGGCCTATGAGCCTCACATCAGTGGTAGGGAAATTTTTCAAAAAGACCCATGCACAGTTAGAAGCAAATGGCGTTATCAGTGACAGACAACATGGTTTTGTGCGGGGGAGGTCACGCCTCACTAACTTGATCAAGTTTTTTGAGGAGGTGACAAAGATGATTAATAAGGAAAAAGTGGTTGATGCTGTCTACATGGACTACAGTAAAGCCTTTGACAAGGTCGCTCATGGCAGACTAATACAAAAGGTGAAGTCACATGATATCAGGGTGAGCTGGCAAGATGGATACAGAACTGGCTTAGTCATAGGAGACTGAATGTAGCAATGGAAGAATGCTATTTGGAATAGAGGGCTGTGATGAGTGGTGTTCCACAGGGATCAGTGCTGGGACCTCTGCTGTTAATGATCTACACAAATGATTTGGAGGAAAACATGGCTGGTCTAATTAATAAGTGTGCAGATGATACAAAGATTGGTGGAGTTGCAGATAGTAAGGAAGATTGTCAGAGGATACAGCAGGATATACAGGCATGGACAGAAAAATGGCGGATGAAGTTTAATCTGGACAAATGTGAGGTGATGCATTTTGGAAAGTCCAGTACAAGTGGAAATTACACAGTAAATAGCAGAACCTTTAGAAGTATTGATATGCAGAGGGATATGGGTGTGCAAGTCCACAGATCAATGAAGGTGACAGCGCAAGTAGATAAGGTTTTAAAAAAGGCCTTTGGCATGCTTGCCTTCATTGGAAGGGGCTTTGAGTATAAGGATAGGCAAGTTATGCTGCAGCATTATAGAACTTTAGTTAGGCCACTCTTGGAATATTACGTATTGGTTCTGGTCACTACACCACCAGAAGGATGCAAATGCTTTGGAGAGGATACAGAAAAGATTTGCCAGGTTGTTGCTTGACGTGGGGATTTTAGCTTTGAAGAAAGGGTAGCTAGACTGGGTTTGTTTTCACTAGGACGCAGGAGGTTGAGGGACAACCTGATGGAAGTTTATAAGATTGTGAGTAGCATGGACAGAATGGAAAATATGAGGCTTTTACCCGGGAGGAGGGATCAATTACGAGGGGACACAGGTTTGGGGAGGGGGGGTGAAATCGATGGGTGAGGCAAGCTTTTCATACAAAGGGGGGTGAGTGCCAGAAACGCTTTGCCAGAAGATGTGGTGGAAGTAGACACAAAACCAGTATCCAAGAAGTACCTGGACAAACACATGAATAGTGAAGACAGTTTTAGTATGGAAGGGCAAATGGGTTGGTGCAGTCCTGGAGAGCTGAAGGGTCTGTTCCTATGCTATATTGTTCTTTTTTGTTCAAGTTCTTTACATGATGCTTGCTGTGGGTGTCGGGTAACCTGCTTCAAAACTGCAGCTATCTTTTCAAACACTGGCTTTTAAAACAGCTTTTTCACATTTCAGTCCTCAACCGTCAAAACTCAAAATAAAATGACACGGTCTTTACAATGTCCGTCTTTCCATATTAAAGGGTGAAAGACTTAGTTGAGAGATAAACATTGATAAGGAAACAGGATAACTTTGCTCTTGTTCCTCAAAATAAATGCCATTAGTTATTCTATGTTCATGTGGGAGGACAGACAGGGCCCTGGTTTAAAGTCACATCTGAAAGAATGGGACCTCTGCCAATGAAACAATCTCTGAATCCTACACTTGAGCATTAGCCTAGATTGCTGGGTTCAAATTCTGGCATTAGAAATCACACTTTCTGACTAACGTGATGGTGCTGCCAACAGACACAGGATTGACAACAAACATCAATATTACTGATCAGCTCCATATACCCTACCTTATCTTGATGTAACATTGCAAGTTTGGAATACAAACAGTTAAGAGCACTTACTCCATGGGTCTGTTCTAGAACTTCTTAGAAAGAAAGACTTACATCTCAAAAATGTCTTTTATAACCTTAAAGGTGATGAAAATTTGACAGCTGAGGCTTAAGTAAATTCAGAAAATGTCGTAAATATTCAGCAGATCTGGCAGTATCAGTGGAGAGAGAGAGAAAATGAGTTAAGTTTTGCTTAGTATGTATGACATCGTTTCAGAGCGCTTTCATTTTGCGCAATCTTATTTGCCTTGCAACTTTAGCATTATCTTTTTCTCTCCCCAAAGATGCAACAGCTGAATATTTTGAGCACTTTCTATCCTTATTTCGAATTTCCAGGATTACTTTGCATCTTTTCTTGTCATGTATTGCAGGTAAGAAAGACATGGATTGGCTGAGACAGGTAATAGTTGCAGATGCTCAAAATTTGAAACACCCTGGACAAACTCACCCTGGGAGGTACGGCAGCATCTGTGGAGAAAGAATTAAGTTTTCAAGTCTGGAATGGGTCTTTTTCAGAACGAAGGTAGAATATAAAGTCAACGAAAGTCATACCAATGCACCAGGTGCACCCTGAAACAGATACCATTGACTGGGGTTGAAACCCATGGCTTCAGCTATGTCAATATTTGGCTGGAATAAATTGCAGCTTCTCTAAAACTGATGTCAGACAGGAAGGCTGATGACACAGCCAGCACGGATTTGTGAAGGGTAGGTCTTGCCTTACAAGTCTTATTGAATTCTTTGAGGAGGTGACCAAGCATGTGGATGAGGGTAGAGCAGTGGATGTAGTATACATGGATTTTAGTAAGGCATTTGATAAGGTTCCCCATGGTAGGCTTATGCGGAAAGTCAGGAGGCATGGGATAGAGGGAAATTTGGCCAATTGGATAGAAACTGGCTAACCGGTCGAAGGCAGAGAGTGGTGGTAGATGGTAAATACTCAGCCTGGAGCCCAGTTACAAGTGGAGTTCCGCAGGGATCAGTTCTGGGTCCTCTGCTGTTCGTAACTTTTATTAATGACTTGGATGAGGGAGTCGAAGAGTGGGTCAGTAAATTTGCAGATGATACGAAGATAGGTGGAGTTGTGGACAGTGAGGAGGGCTGTTGTCGGCTGCAGAGGGACTTAGATATGATGCAGAGCTGGGCTGAGGAGTGGCAGATGGAGTTCAACCCTGCCAAGTATGAGGTTGTCCATTTTGGAAGAACAAATAAGAATGCGGAATACAGGGTTAATGGTAAGTTCTTAGTCAGGTGGAGGAACAGAGGGATCGTGGGGTCTATGTACATAGATCTTTGAAGGTTGCCACTCAGGTGGATAGAGTTTGTAAGAAGGCCTATGGAGTATTATCGATCATTAGCAGAGGGATTGAATTCAAGAGTCGTGAAGTGATGTTGCAGCTGTACAGGACTTTGGTTAGGCCACAGTTGGAGTACTGTGTGCAGTCTGGTCGCCTCACTTTAGGAAAGATGTGGAAGCTTTGGAGAGGGTGCAGAGAAGATTTACCAGGATGTTGCCTGGAATGGAGAATAGGTCGTACGAGGATAGGTTGAGAGTGCTAGGCCTCTTCTCCTTGGAACGGGGAAGGATTAGGGGTGACTTGAGAGAGGTTTATAAGATGATCAGAGGAATAGATAGAGTAGACAGTCAGAAACTTTTTCCCCGGGTACAACAGAGTGTTACAAGGGGACATAAATATAAGGTGAAGGGTGGAAGGTATAGGGGAGATATCAGGGGTGGGTTCTTTACCCAGAGAGTGGTGGGGGCATGGAATGCGCTGCCTGTGGGAGTGGTAGAGTCAGAATCTTTGGTGACCTTTAAGCGGCAATTGGATAGGTACATGGATGGGTGCTTAAGCTAGGACAAATGTTCGGCACAACATCGTGGGCCGAAGGGCCTGTTCTGTGCTGTATTGTTCTATGTTCTATGTAATGAGGTCACATTACAATTAGTGTGGAAAGGTGGTCCACAAAGAGGACTGACACATTGGAGGAATGGAGGCTAGACTAAGCAACTGCATGCATGGGTTCAAATGATTAAATCTCCTAGAGTCCTTTCAACCAGAGATAGTAATGCTTCATTGGGAGGTCTAGGTACATGGCAATGATGGAGAAGACACGTGTGGAAGCTGGCCCATGATGTTGCCACCAACAGATGGGAAGTCAACAAGTAGAACTTAGCTGTAGCTGTGGAGTTAAAATAACCCAGGTCTTTTTTCTGGAGTAATGTGACCAACTACACAAAGGTGACCCACAACAACAATCATTGCCGAGTCATTGTTCTTTTCTACATTACCAGCAGTGAAGTAGGCCATGAAATAATTACATTACCATGTCACATATAACTTCACATCATGGAGACCACTTAAAGAAATTCTTCTTTAATTACTATGCAATTACTTTGGCATATTATACATGGGGAGTTTATTGTGGGGCCCTAACTAAGGAAATAATCCTTGTTTTATACTTCACACGTCAAACAATAATCAATGATTTGGTGGAAAACACATCTGTAATACATTATCGGAATTCTTCAGCACGTTATTAAATTTTAAACAGGTTGGAATCAGCTGAACATCCCCCATATGAAACATATCATACATAATTTTTCACAATCATTTTTATGATCATAGAAGCAATTGCTTCAGCATAAGTCAGAACACAGAAAGAAGGCTTCTGTGATTCCCTGTGCACAAGTGTCACAGACAGAGGAACAATGGAGTGGGTCTGCTCTGTCATGCTTCACTAATCTGTTAAGTGGCAAAAAAAATTCTTTAATTACATTGCTTAATAAAATCAATCAGTCTTAGCTGTAAGATAAACAACTCATGTGACAGCAATTGCTATTTGTGGATAAGATATCCAAACTTCTAACTTTTGATGTGTAAAAGTGTCTTCTAACTTTATTTTTAAAAGAAAGATAGAAAGTGCTGGAGATACTCAGAAAGTCTGGCAGTATCTGTAAAATGAGACACAGAGTTCATGGCTGGAATCTTCTTGAAGTGTCTCACCTGCTGCCTGGAGAGCCTCCACAGAAGGTCTGCTCAACCACACACAATCAGGCAGTAGTAAAGATACCAGCAGACCTTCCCTTGTAATAAGGTCTCTGGGACCACAGGTTCTATCTACTGAAAGCTGCCAATCTGAGGCCAGTAGGTATTGCACTCAGCAGTGCCACTGAGGCAGCTGCAGCTGGAAAAGCATGTCTGAGGTCCCAGGATTGCAAAGTGCCAAGGTCAAAGGTAAGCAATGTGGGAGGGGATTCTTGAGTTGGGGATTGCAGGGAGGAGGTGGTGGGGAGGGTGAGATCCCTGCATGCAACTTCTTGCCTGATGTCCAGTCCCTCAGTCACTTGATCGCAGCAAACTCCCATACCTACTCAACTTCACAAACTGCCCAAGGGGTATCTGATAAAATCCAGCAGTGGTAGCCTAAGGACCTTAAGTGGTCCTTAACTGGCCACTTAAAGGCCTCAATTGGCAGCAGGTCAGTAAAGTGCACCATTTCCCTTACCATCCAGAACTTAACCCTCGCAGAAATAGGGAGGTGGTAAGGTTTATGTATGCCTACATGCTGCCTAATTAAATCCCATCTGAAAATGTGTTGCTGGAAAAGCGCAGCAGGTCAGGCAGCATCCAAGGAGCAGGAGAATCGACGTTTCAGGCATGAGCCCTTCTTCAGGCTCATGCCCGAAACGTCGATTCTCCTGTTCCTTGGATGCTGCCTGACCTGCTGCGCTTTTCCAGTAACACATTTTCAGCTCTGATCTCCAGCATCTGCAGTTCTCACTTTCTCCTCCTAATTAAATCCCATGTCCACCTCCAAGTTCACAACCACTTGGAAAAGAATCAATCTTCTATTAGAACGCCAGTTTTCATGATAGGTCAACCTAACTTGTTAATTCAGTTTCTTTCTCCACAAAGGTTGAGTTTTTCTAAGATATTATTCTTTCTGCAAATTCCCAGTATCTGCAGTATTTAGAATTTTGATCATTCCGAAAGATTTGGCACCAATTATTGGGCCAACTCCTTTAATCCAGCTAAAATAATTTCTCTTCACCTATCCTCTCAGTTCCTTTTAATATCTTCAAAACATTGAAATCTATTAAATTCCAGGGAAGTCAATTCTGATTTTTGTAATTTCTTCCCTTAATTGATTCCAGGCGTCAAGTTATTAAATTTATGCTTGGCTCCCTCTTAAGTATGATTTCCCAAGCTGTGGTGGTCAGAACTGATTGCCAGGCATGGTCTACCAGTGATATTGTATACCTGCAACATGACTACAAACTGTTGAATTATCACCCACAAAATATACAGCATGTAATCAGACCCTTCAGTCCAACTTATCTATGCCGATCAGATATTCTATGTTAAGCTCATCCTATTTGCCAGCATTTGGTCCTAAACCCTTCCTATTCATATACCCATCCAGATGCCTTTTAAATGTTGTAATTGTACCAGCCTCCACCACTTCCTCTGGCAGCTCATTCCATACACGCACCACCCTCTGCTTGAAAAAGTTGTCCTTTGGGTCCCTTTTAAATCTTTCCTATCTCATCTTAAACCTATGCCTTCTAGTTTTGGACTCCCCCACCCCAGGGAAAGGGACTTGGCTAGTTATCCTATCCATGCCCCTCATGATTTTATAAGGCTGTATAAGGTCATCCCTCAGCCTCCGACACTCCAGGGAAAACAGCCCCAGTCTATTCAGCCTCTTCCATAGCTCAAATCCTCCAACCCTGGCAACATCTTTGTAAATCTTTTCTGAACCTTTTCAAGATTCAAACACCCTTCCTTTAGGAGGGAGACCATCATGAGGTCAGAAGTGGGGATGTTCACTGATGATCACACAATATTCAGCACCATTTGCAACTTCTCTTGTACTGAAACAGCAGTCCATGCCCAAACACAGCAAGACTGGACAATATCCACATGCATGCTGATAAGTGACAAATAACATCTGAGCTACACAGAATCAGGCAATGATCAGCTCCAGCAAGACAGAATCTAACTATCACCCCCTGAGATTCAATATATCACTCTCACTGAATTTCCCTCTATCAACATCCTGGGGGATTACCATTGACTAGAAACTGAACTGGACCAACCACTAGGGCTGTAAGAGTACATCAGAGGCTGGGAAAACTGCAGTCAGTAAGTCTCCTCCTGACTCCAAGGCCTATCCACCACCTGCAAGGGGCAAGTCACAAATGTGACAGATTGCAACACACCTACCTGGATGAGTGCAGTTCCAACAATACTCAAGAACCACAACATTCATGACAAAGCAACTTACTTGATTGTCACCACATCCACACACATTCAACTTTTGTACCAAAACCTATAATAGCAGCAATGCGTACCATCTGAAAATGCATTGTTAAAATTCACCAAGGCTCCTCAGACAGCGCCTTCCAAATCCATAACCGCTACCATCTAGAAGGACATGGGAAGAAGATACATGGGAACACCAACCACGTACAAGTTCTCCTCCAAGTCACTCACCATCCTGACTTGGAAACATTTCACTATTTCTTCAGTATCACTGGGTCAAAATCCTGGAATTCCCTCCCTGATGGCATTCTAGTTTTCCACCACTGTAAATGTACTACAGTGGGCTCAAGAAGTCAGCTCACCACTTTCTCACGGGCAATTTGATACAGGCAACAAATGCTGGCCCAGACAACAATGCCCCATTCCATAAATCTGTATTGAATTAATTTGGATCAAGCAGCCCTAGCAAAACTACAGTCAATGATTTTTTATTATTATTGTTTCTGTTTGCCGCACCCAATTTTAATGATCTCTAATTATGGAGCTCTACAGTCTCCATTCACCTTATGTACATCTGCAACATATATACGATTACAACATACATGCATGTACATGGAAGAATTCATAAAGTAGAGAATTGGCTCCCTACAATTTCAGAAAGGTCAATATGAATTTTGTAGACATTCATTAAAAAGATCAGCTTGATGGGGGAAAACGTTTGTGTGATAATGATCAATGAAATGACTGAGTTACCAACTGTTGTTAACGACTTATGACAGATATTTTCTAATTCCAAATAAATTTGTTTTTTCACATTTTCCCCTTGCACCTACAACTGCATCAGTGCATCTAAATGTCACTTGTTCAGAATAACATTTTTCAACTGAAATTTCCCAGGTGCTGTTCACCATTTGAGAAACAGGGGATCCAGTTTCATTTCTAAAGGGTGAGTTGAGTCACATCTACCCTATGGCTCAGCTGAGTCTCTTTACTGTAATATCAGCCAGTGACACATCCTCCAGCAACGACACACCTGCAGGACCAATCTTAAATGCAAAACTTCTAACATTTGCCTTCCCCTTTTTTCCTGCTGCTTTCAAAGAAAATCAGACTCACAATAAAGGACAGAAGACCCATCTGAGAGGGCTCACGTTTCTTTTACTTTATTGCCCTGCAACCACTCCAACCTCAGTGATGGTCGTTTAGAGTTTCACCATTATTTTTAAATTCTGCCTCCAGGAGGAAGTAATGCATCTTTAGTAATTGCAACTAGCACAGTTGAGATGTCTAAGAGTGTGGCTGCAGAGCTATCTGAAATTCAAGTCACTGGGAACTGCAATAGATTGAAGTCTGAAACATGTTGAAACTATCCTTACCCGCATCTGCTCTGCGCTGTTTCAATAGTTGCACCCTCTACTCACCCCTTTTATCCACTGCCCCAAAAAAGTGAGTGAAGATTAAAATATATGTTTCTGAAGACTGTGGTGAGAAAATCCAATCTGATTCTTTTCCCGGTGAGCAGAATCTGGCCAATTTTCAGTTCAGAAACCAAGAGGAAGATTTGAAAATTATATAAATTTTGTTAAACGATACAATCAAATTCTGTTCATGAGATGAGAAAGACAAAAAGTGCCCTTTCACAACTTCAGGATGTCTCAAAGTGCATTACAGCTAATTATGTACTCTTGAAGCATAATCATTGTTTTAATGTGGTATCTGTGGCAGACAATGGTGATGTGGTAATGACAGGATACTTTGCTTTTGTGTTTTTAATCAAAAGTTAAATATTGGCAAGGGTACTGGAGACAACTCTCCTGTTCTTTCTTAAATAGTGGCATGGAATCTTTTATATCTGCCTGGAGAGCAGTGTCAAACGGGAACTAAGTTTAACAGCTCATCCAAACAAGGATATCTCCCTCAGGCTGCAATCTCTCCATATGGCACTTAATGCCAACCTGAATTTCATTCCCAAGTGTCTGGGAATGGAACTCAAACCCACAACTTAATTTCCTCAGAGTAGGAAGTACTGCCCACTGAGACATGGTTGGTGAATATAGAACAGAAAATACCTCACTAATGGGTGGAGGGTTTGAAAGAATTTTAAATCATTTTATGGTTATGGAACAAACAGGCTGAGCTTTAAGACAACCATCTGGGGATTTTAGAAATGGAGTGTTCACCATATATCTTTGTCTTTTAAAATTAAAAAGGGTGAATTTATTGTTTTTCAAATGTCTCTTGATTCTGAGACATCAGCGACATAAGCCTCTCAAGAAAATTCTCAAACAATGCCCCCATTCCTACTCTATCCATTGTTCAACTTTTGACTTGATCCTGTACCAAAAATACACTACTTTTTTAGCGTACCATTACAAAAGAGAATCACCTATAACTATTCACTTGCAGCCAGTGACATGCAGCTAGGATGTACCAGTTTTATCTTTTAGTGTTCTGGTTTTTGGTTTGGAACTGAATTGCAGTTGAAAATTGAACCATGAGCAGCAGCTTGTTTTTAAAACAAGGAGAGATTTAAAGACAGATGCTTGCTATTGGGAACTGGCCTGAAAAGATAATACAGGTTAATTACTGTTCTATGCACACTGTAAATATTTCAGCACAGAGATATTGCTATGCTCAGGGATGTTGAATTGGTCAATCATAGAATCATACAGCATCGATACAGACCCTTTGATTCAAATCAGGCATGATGACCGTGTTCCCAAACTATACGAGGTCCACTTGCTTGCATTTGGGCCATATCTCTCCAACCTTCCCTCTTCATGTACTTACCTAAATGTCTTTTAAATGTTGTAACTGTAGCTGCATCCACCACATCCTCTGGCAGTTCATTCCACACATGAAGCACACTCTATGTGAAAAAAATTGTCCCTCATGTCCTTTTTAAAACTTTCTCTTCTCGCCTTAAAAATATGCTGCTATGCACAGTTGCTATTTTGCTATAGACCCTTTCTATTCACCTGATCTGTGACCATCATGATTTTATAAGGTCACCCCTCAACCTCCAAGATCCATGGAAAAAGTCCCAGCCTATCCAGCCTATTTTTAGAACTCAAACCTTCCATTCCTGGCAACATCCTAGTAAATCTTTTCTGAACCCTGTCCAATTTAATAATATCCTTCCTAAAGCAGGGCCACAAGAACTGCACACAGTATTCCAGAAGAGGCCTCACCAACGTTCTGTGCAACCTCATATACTCAAATGTCACAGCAATGAAGGCCAGTGTGCTAAATGCCTTTTTAACCACCCTGTCTACCTGTGATGCAAATTTCAAAGACTTATGGACCTGAACCCCTTCCTCTCTCTCTGTTTTACAACACCACCCAGGGCCTTACCACTAATTGTATAAGTCTGGCACTTTGTATTACCAAAATGCAATACTTCATATTTATCCAAACTAAACTCCGTCTGCTACCCCTCAACTCATTAACCCAATTGATCAAGATCTCCTTCTAACCTTAGATAACCTTCCTCACCATCCACTACACCACCAACCTTGGTGTCATCTGCAAACTTATTAACCATGCCTCCTATATTCTTATCCAAATCATTTATATAAATGACAAACAAAAATGGACATAATAACGATACCTTGGAACCCTGTTGGTCACAGGCCTCCTGTTCAAAAAACAATCCTCCACAACCACCCTATATCTCCTACCGTCAAGCCAATTTTGCATCCAATTGACAAGCTCATCCTGAATCCCACGTGATCTAACACTACTAATTAGTCTACCATGTCAAAGGTTTTACTAAAGTCCATATATACAACGTCACCTACTCTGGCCTCCTTAATCATTTTGGTCACTTCCAAACAATCAAGTTTGTCAGACATAATTTCCCTGGAATAAAACCATACTGACTATCCGTAATCAGTCCTTGCCTCTACCAATGCACATAAATCCTATCTCTCAGAATCCTCTCCAACAAGGAGGTCTAGCCAGCCAACCACAGAGAATGCTGATTGTTTTTTAATTGGCTCTGACTGGGTTTGGGGCAAGAGGCACTTTTGGTTTAGAAGCTTCTGGACTGAAGCTGTTTTTGGATTTTGATTTCTCAAGTTATTCTTCAGTTATTGACAGATCTGAAAAAAAATCGCAGTCAGTAAGAAATAAGTAAAAGTCTCCTCCAGAAGTCTGCAGAAGCTGTTTGAATTGATTAGTAACTTCACAATTCAAGCAGATACACAGTACAAGCGAAATACAACCCTTTGATCAAGGATTTCATGAAGGCCTGGTATTCATTATTAAAGTGGTTGTTGAACTGGCAAATTACAATCCTTTTTTAAAATTTATCCCTGAACTGCGTCTATCAGTGAGAGAATGCTGGTGTTTATGGTCAAAGAAGGTTGGGCTTCCATGTTAGATACGAGCTTGCATTGTTGTTTATCTATGTTCTGTTAAAGTTAAAATCTGTTAATTTTTTTAAGTTATAATCTAGGTATGCAAGACTTGTCACTTGTAAAATCTGGTTAGGAACAACTGAGCAATTTTAAGGGTTAGTGAATTTTCTACTTTCACTATGTTGTGAATCCAATAAGGAGGATAGTTTGGTTTGGTCTGCTATCACAGTGAACATGAAGCATTCAGGAAATGTGGAGTTTTAAAGGCTCCAAGTTGAACAATTATTGCCTGTAATTCTTTTGAGAAATGAAAAGAAATGCATCCTCAGCTACACAGGGACAATAGATAGGGGTGGGGAGAATTGAAACAATTGAATTCTTTCTCACCTTTGTGCCTGATCTCAATTCTCTTCTTAGATGAAGTTAATAATGTTGATTTAGAAGATGGCAGAATGTAGTGTGTATTTTGTGACTGAAGTAAACACAGCAAAGGAGCAAAATTACATGCCTGCCTGTCACACTACACTAAGGCTTTGTGAATTAGTTAACAGTTTTAAAGAGCTGATTTTTGTTTATTCATTGTGTATTTTTTCCACATCTGGAGTACGTAAAGAAGAACAAATAATCTTTTAGCAGCTTGCAAGCCTTTTCCAGGGTTTGCTAACACCATATAAACCGAGGCAGCTAGTTTTTGTTGAAAAGTTTTTGATAATTAATTTACTGCTTACTTTTTAATATGTCAGCAAATTCCCAAATCTTGAAAATTATAAGCAAGTCAGTCTACACATAATGTAATTCAAAAGACTCCTACATTAAGTCGGGATAACTCATTTGATAGCTTAGTTGGCACAATATTTGTCATTACACATGACTATAGATATATAACAGTCAGATAATTTGGTGCAAATAAATTGCTAAAACTACTATTTTCGGATCATTTGGAATACTCCATTCATAATTTGGCCATGGAGAGGTAAATTTATCTAGGGCTCCAAGTTTGTGTAAGTATGAGAGAGTACAGGAACTGTGCAAGACAGTGAGTGATTGTGTGACAATCTTTAACTTGGAAGTAGTAAATCACATGACAGGGGGTGGTAATGGCCAAGTGATATTATCGCTAGACTATTAGTTCAAAAACTCAGCTAATGTCCTGGGGACTACAGCAGATGGTGGACTTGGAATTTAATAAAAACAATTTGGAATTAATAATTCATTGATTCTACCATGAAACCATTGTTGATTGTTGGAAAAGCCCATCTGGTTCACTAATGCCCTTAGAGGAGATCTGCCGTCCTCACCCAATCTGGTCCTCACCCAATCTGGTCTACTTACTCCAGACCGACAGCAATGTGATTGAATTTCAACCGTCCTTTGAGAGAACCCTGCAAAGTCCTTACTACCCTAAAGACACCTTTCAGACAATCTCCCAGGCATCACCTTCACCATCCTTGGTTACCCTGGGAGTCCTCAACATTGACTCTAGGCTCCATGAAGTCTCATAGTTTCAGGTTAAACATGGGCAGAAAACCTCCTGCTGATTAACACACACTCAGGTGTTGAATCAATACTCCTGCAAGTTGAACAATACTTTGAAGCAGCACTGAGTGTGACAAGGATGTAAATGTATTCAAGGTGATGGAGCTCGGCAGCAGCACTACTGATCAAGTTGCTTGGGTCCTAACGAACACAGCTGCTAGACTGGAACTAACAAGAAGGAAAAACATACTTGTCCTCATCCTAATCAATCTACCAGCTGCAGATGCATCTGTCCATGACAGTATCGGTAAGAGTGACCACCATAAAGTTCTTGTGGAGACGAAGTCCCAGCTTCAAATTAAGCATACCCTCCATTATGCTGTATGACGCTATTGCCCTGTTATATGGGAAAGACTTCAAACAGATCTAGCAACAAGACTCAATCCATGCTGCTTCAGTATCTGAGCAGATACAAATAATGCTGAACATTGTGCCATCGGCAAACAACCCCACTTCTGACCTTATGTTGCAGAGAAAGTAATTGATGAAGCAGCTGAATATCGTTGAGCCTTGACATTACCTTGAGGAACTTCTGCAGAGATGTCCTGGGGCTCAGATGATTGCCCTCCAACAACCACAACCATTTTCCTATGTGACCGGTAAGACTTGAATCACTGGAGAGTTTGTCCCCCAATTCCCACTACTTCCAGTTTGTAGGGCTCTTTGATGTCACACCCAGTTGAATGTGGCCTTGATGTCAAGGGCTGTCCTCTCACCTCTGGAAATTAGTTATTTTGACCATGTTAGAACTATGGCTGCAACTCCTCAGACACTGAAGGAGACCACATTCAATTGCAACAAGATCTGGATAGGCACTGACAAGTGTTAAATAACATTTGTGTCACCCAAATGCCAGACGATATCCGTTTCTAATAAGAGATTATTTAACCACTGCCCTTTGACATTCAATGCTGTTACCATCACTGAATCACCTATCAACATCTTTAGGATTACCATTGATCAGAAACTCCACTGGACTTGCCACATATATACAGTGACTATGACAGCAAGTCACAGGCTAGGAATACTGTGGCGAGTAACTCACCTCCTAACTCCCCTGAGCCTGTGAACCATTTACAAGGCACAAATCAGGAGTGCGGTGAATATTCCCCACTCGCCTAGATGGGTGTAACTTCAACAACACACAAAAAATCTTAACACCATCCAGAGCAAAGTAGCCTGCTTAATTGGCCCCACATCCACAAAAACCCATTCTCTCCACCACTGAGACTCAATACACAAAGCTGCTATTATCAGGGTGCACTGAAGAAACTCACCGAAGATCCTTAAACAGTACTTTCCAAACCCACAATCACTTCCATCTAAAAGCACAAAAGCAGTAAATATGTGGGAACATGACCACCTCCATGTTCCCCTACAACCCACTCAGCATCCATACTTAGGTATATCACCATTCCTTCACTGTTACTGGGCCAAAATCCTGGAATTCCCTCCCTAATGGCATTGTGGGTTCAAATGCAGTAGTTCAAGAAGGCAGCTCACCAGCACCTGCCCAAAGACAACTGGGGACGAGCAATAAATACTGGCCAGCCAGCGATGACCAGGACCCACGAGAGAATGAAAAAGAAATGAAGACACATTTTTTAGTGTATTTAAAACGTCTATGGAATCTCTCAATGTTTTTAAGAGTGTTTAAAGGGAACTTTTAAGAGTTTGTTTCAATTGGCAAGAAATCTATTGAAATTTTCTTGGAAAGTTAAAAAAAAATGTTCCTGTGATCTGGCAATCTTTGACATGGAAGTAGTTGCAACAGGAATGAAATTTTTAAAAAGGTACGTGGCTGATAGGCAGGATTGGATCACAAGCAAGGGAGTTGGACATTAAGGCAATCATCATTTAGGAAAGAAAGCATGCAGAGGCAGACGGAGAAAGACAGAAAATTGTCACAGAGAAGCATCTCTCTTTCTCTCTCAAAAGATGTCACTTAGGTGTTTGACAGAAAATAAAACTGCAACCTTGTGAGCTAACTAAAGGAGTCTAAAACACTGAAAACTGTGAATAACTTATAGATGCGAACTAGCTGCATGTTTTCACAGAAGTTTCAAAACTGTGAACCAGGAGTTATTTTCGTCAGCTGAAAAGTAACAGCTGTAAGCAACGGCACTGGGAGTCTTGTGACCTGAGGGAGGAATATTCGTAAAGATATTTCTTGCCGATGATAATTCTATCGGTGAAGCACAAAGGTGAAATTTGTTACCAGCTAGAACTCCTAACCTATCTTGCATGAATAAAGAATACTGTGCAACAGTCTAATTATGTAGTACCAAACATTTATAGGATGCAATGTAATTGCTTGTGTAAGACTTATCTGTGTTATTTTGATGATTTGAAGCCTAATTTGAAGTGTAATCTATTTGTTATGAACAGGTAAATGTGGAACAAGAGAAGGCCCACTCAGCTTTTGGACAGTAGTTGAAAATGGTCAACACAATCATAGTGCTCAATAGAACTGATACTTTCAGTGAACAATCGATCTAGCATTAAATGAGATATCACTGAAAAATGTGCAATAGAAATTTGACTGGGCCTAGATGCATTTGTCTGCAAGCAGACCTAATTTTGAAGTACAAGGCCAGACCAAAATTAATTACACATGAGCAAGGAACAAAAGGACGCCACTCTGCCCTTGAAGTCTGGTCTACCGCTCAATAAGATCATGACTGATCTGATTTTAACTTCAATTCTACATTTCTGCATAACCCCAATAATCTTTCATTTAATTGGTAATCAAGTATCTATCTACCTCTGCCTTAAAATTCATGCTTAAATTGCATTCGTTCTAATATGTGTTATAAGTTACCATCTCGGGTTTGAATTTCAGGGTAAATTTGGTTACTTTGGTTTTCAAGTCCCCACAAGGACCTCAACAATTGTATCTGAGAAAGAAAGCAATTAGGAGACAACAGCAAGAAAGCATGAAAATGAAAAGTGTGTGAGATACAAAGAAAGAGAAAATGTGAGGGTGGAAAAGGGAGAGATAGTCAAGAATATGAAAGAGCTGTTGAGCAGAGAGGAGAGAGAGTATAGAGAGACTGATGTTAAGTGTGTTCAAAAGAAAGCAAAAGCAGCAAGTGGAGTATATGTGAGACTGCAAAGGGAGAGATGGCAAGTGATTGAGAGTGCAATGGAAGAGATAGTGGGGAGAAAAATGAATTGAGTATGAGATAGTGGCAAAGTATGAGATAAAGAAAATGCGAGAGATAGCCGGAACATGAAAGCATATGTGAAAGAGAGCAGAGAGAGAGAGAGAGAGAGAGAGAGAGAGAAAGACTGAAGAGGCCATCTTGGCAAGTGAAAACTATATAAGAAAGGAGCTTATGTAAGCAGAGTGAGAAAGAAAAGAATATTGAAGTTGTCATTATGCTAAATTGTGATGTTTCACTTCCCCTTCAAGCTGTGGCCAGTTCACAAGGTCCAAGAGAAGTTTTCAGCACCCATCAAATTTTAGTCACAGCATGCCGCAGGGCCTTTGAAGAAGATAACAAAATAAAGCAAGGTGACATTTGTGAGACCTTTCTGATATACTGAGAGACTTTTTGGTTTGTGAATGAAGAACATCCCTTCAGAGCAAGGCTTCTATTATGGGCATTTACTTGTTTTTAGAATTACCAATTACAAGCCAGTAAGATCCACGCTTTGTAAAGCGACCAAAAAGATATACACAAGAGAAAATCATTAATAATGAATGACTTAAACAGTAACAGAACAACTTGTTTTAATTAGCTTATGTCAAGGGCACTTCTGAGTGTATTTTGAGGACTAACAACACCCCAAAAGAATCTGGTTAATGTACTTAAGTCCCAAAGGTTTTGTACATTTAGCTAGTCATTTATAACGGTGATTTTGTTCAGCAGCTTTTTAATCACCAATAAATTATTATACAAAGCTATACTGGTCCTCCAACGTATTGTCAGAACGGTAGGAAGTTGGTTCGAAGCCACAATTTCTTATAACAGTGGCCTGTCAAGGGAGTCACTGAAGCAGAAAGAGGGTAGCCAGGAACAAGCCAGAGGTGAATGAGAGAATTTCCAGTTACCTGACTGCAAAATAAGTTCATTAAAAAAAAAAAAAACAGCCCTCATATGGCTTTGCTGCCACTGGCTGCTTCCCTGTTGCTCAGAATTTAGTGCTGCTAGCACATTTCTTCTCTTGTGAAGAGGTGTGGACTGCGAGTTCTCACAGTTAGACCAACTGCATCTCTGTTATGTCCTATTCTTGAGTCCTTGCAGCCGTCATTACTGCTATGTAATAAAACTGAATAGGGCAGATCTTAGAAAGATGAAATGGGAGCTGGCTCAGGTGGGAAGACAGGACTGTTGACTATCAATAAGATCATTTCATAAAGGAGATTCCTAAATGTCAGAATAAATAAACATCATTTCAAAAGGCCATGCATACAGTTTCAGGATGTAATATTCTAAGTAAACTTCAAAGCCCTTGCTGAAGAATAATTTTAAGGTCCCTTCAGAAACTCAGTCAGGTTCCACTGTTGCAGTGGTAGCTTTTTTTAAAAAAATAATTTTCCCGCTGCTCCCTTTTCAGAGACACAGTAGGAGGAGTCTGAAAATTGTTCCTAATGTTTTGAAATCAAACAATGCTGTTATTGGTCCTATGACTACATGGCATGACCTATATCTAAGAGAATGTATTGTTATTTGAACATTTAACATATATTTTGAAATTTTCTTAAAGAGGAGTTTAGTGTACATGTTGAAACAGAACATATAGTTTCTGAAAAATGGTTCTGGCATTTTCCATGACTGAAAAGTGAGGAGAATGATGAGACATAAGAAGCATGGCCATTGGGGAAGATAATAATTTGATGAAAATGAAGAACTGAATTTATGGTGGAAGCAGATTTATCTGCCGTTTGAAAGTGCTGGGATCATTTCTTATAACTTTGGGACCTTGCATATCAGCTGACTGGATGCAACAAGCCATTGTGACCAATTCACAGTTCATTAAAATTAATCAGAAAAATTGGACAATAAATGAATTTGGGTTATCTGGCCTTACCCAAAGTGCTAATATACATTCCAGTCAGAGAAAGCAATGCATTGTAAAATTAAACCACTTTCTTGCAATAATCTTGCATATTAGTATGGTTTACGGTATGTACTCACAATTGCATAGATGGATACAGACCTGAAAACTCCATCAGGATTATCGACCTGTCCTAAGTTAATCAGCTGCTGAAAATGTGTTGCTGGAAAAGCACAGCAGGTCAGGCAGCATCCAGGGAACAGGAGAATCGACGTTTCGGGCATAAGCCCTTCTTCAGGAATGAAGAAAAAAGTTAAAGCTTATGCCCGAAACGTCGATTCTCCTGTTCCCTGGATGCTGCCTGACCTGCTGCGCTTTTCCAGCAACACATTTTCAGCTCTGATCTCCAGCATCTGCAGACCTCACTTTCTCCTCTAAGTTAATCAGCTGTCAATCTTAGAACATTTACAAATGTATAAAAATCACTGGCAGCAAAAACGTAACTGGCTATCAAGCCTGCCCCACATTAGTAATGCTTGGAGTATCTATACTAAGAGGGAGTCCAGAAGTCCTCACCCAACACATCTGCACAATTATGTAATCTCCTGGGATATTCATTACATATTAAAAACTCAGAGCCAATAAGAAATATAGTCACCCAGTTCTTCAATTTGGCACATTCCTTCCCAACATCTTAGACAGAAGGAGCATTTCCTTTTTAAAAAATTAAGAGTCTAGGTTCTTTATCCTGTTGTGAAGAAGCAAATCTTCCTGGGAAAAAAAATGGGGCCATTGACCTGACCAGAATTTAACTTTTTTGTGATATCCTCTGTGACTGAACAGATCGACAAATACCAAGATGGAGGACAGGACGAGGTACAGTTGGATAGCTCAGAAGTGTTCTCAAAGCCAATCTCTTCAAGGATTGGGAGTTCACTGGAGATGGAATATAGCATTCAGTTTGATCACAAGCCTTATAATAGCCATGGCAGAGACATCAAGTGCCCTATGTCAAAAATGAGACCTTGATTAAACAGTTAATTTTTTCTGTGGCTTACCACAACACTCAAAAATAATCAAACTCAGTGATGAATTTAGAGAGCTATGGGGTTGGGCTGGAGGACGGGATTAGCTGGATGGTTCTTTTGGGAGCCAGTACAGACACGATGGATTGAATGGCCTCTTTCTGTACTGTAAAATTCTATGATTCTTTGATTATAATTCCCATGGAGATTGAATAATTTAGAAAATAAAATTCTCAATGGCCAATTTAAAGATTTGCACAAGATTTCAAGTTTTAAAACTTTTACACTAAGAAACAAAAGCTAAAAGCAACATTGACTAAATGCTATTTCACAGGCAAATTATACCCTATACTAAATAAAAATTCTCTTATTGATACTTTAATGCAACCAAAATCTCACTTCATGTTTAAAATATGGTTCTCTCCATATACTCTAATCTGCTGGAATCAGTTTCACGTGAATCTTCGCTCACGAGAGCACTTTTAAACAGTTGGAAAGTGAATTAACACTAACATAAGCATTAATAACTCTCCGCCACTTTTATTGCTTGACAATTTTTCTTTCTAATTCAATTAATGAAGCGTCTCAATTACAGCGTGTAGTCATCAAATTTCAAACTGCAATGTTGAAGAACAACACATGTGATGGATATGTAATACATTGTTCAGTTTGGATGCAGCTGTTCGATTGCTGATATTAGTTTGGTGCAATTTAATGGGAGCACTCAATATTTGCCTGGTCCAGAAGTTGACATGTGAGGTTAATGTATTCTAGGAGACGAGGCAGAGAGGGAGCAATTGTTATAGAGTGACAAAGAATAGGAACTGGGCATGTGCAGAGACTAGGGAAGCTAGTAGGATTCTTCACTTCTGTTAAAAATCACACTACACCAGGTTATAGTCCAACAGTTTTAATTGAAAGCACTAGTTTTCGGAGTGTCGCTCCTTCATCAGGTGGTTGAAGGAGCAGCGCTCTGAAAGCTAGTGCTTCCAATTAAACCAGTTGGATCATAACCTGGTGTAGTGTGATTTTTAACTTTGTACATCCCAGTCCAAAACTAGCATCTCCAAATCATCCCCACTTCTGTAGTTGACAGGGGTATTAGCTGTGTCGGACACATTTCCCGTACTTCTGCCCTCCCACAACAACAATAAGGTCCTTCTAATCCTCACCTACCACTCCACCAGCCTCCGCACCCAAAGAATTGTAAGCCTCCCTTTCCATCACCTCCAGATGTGTGCCATGACCAGACATATGTTCCCCTCCTTTCCCTTGTCAACATTCAGTAGGGACTGTTCCTTCTGAGGCAACCTGGCCCACTCCTCCTCCATTCCCGACAGCCCCAATGGCACCTTCGTATGCAATCGCAGAAGGTGTAACACCTGCCTGTTTATCTCGTCCCTTCTCACAATCCAAGGCCTCAGGCATCGCTTCCAGATGAAGCAGCAACTTACCTGCACTGCATTCATTCTAACTTACTGTACTTGCTGCTCAGTGTGACCTTTTCTACATTGAGATGGAACGCAGACTGGGTGACCACTTCACACAACATCTATGTTGTGTTCATAGAGATGACTTTGAGCTTCCAGTTGCCTGCCAGCTCAGCACACCATGATGTTCCACAACAACATTTCTGTTGCAGGCTTGCTGCAGTGTTCCAGCGAGCTCAGTGCAAGCTGGAAGAACATCTCATTTTCCACGGGGGCCTCCGTATCTATCTTGTCAAGTCCGCTAAGAAGCTTGTATATTTCAATAAAGTTGCCTCTCATTCTTCTAAACTCCAATGAGTACAGGCCCAACCTACTCAACCCCTCCTGATAAAGACACTCCCTCCATACTCGGTATCATTCTAGCAAACCTTCTCTTCACTGCCTCCAGTATTTTAACAAAGGGCCTAAAATTGTACACAACATTCTGGGTGTCATATAATTTTAGCAAAACCTCCCTTCTTTTTATACTCTATTCCTTTAAAATAAAGGTTAATATTCCATTTTGATTACCTACTGAACATGGATGCTGGCTTTTTGTGATTCATGCATGAGGACTCCCAAAATCCCCCAGTTTTGTAACTTTCTACAGTCTTTTTCCATTTAAATAATATTCAGTTCCTCTAGGCTTCCTGCTAAAGTTCAGAACCTTACATTTTCCCACATAATACACCATCGACCAAATTTTTGCCCACTTGCTAAACCTTGGAGACAGTGGGGACTGCAGACGCTGGGGATTAGAGACAAAACGTGTGGTGCTGGAAGAGCACAGCAGGTCAGGCAGCATCCGAAGAGCAGGACAGCCAACATTTCGGGCATCAGCCCTTAATCAGGAGTGCATTCCTGACAAAGGACTGATACCCGAAACATTGACTCTTCTGCTCCTTGGATGCTGCCTGAACTACTATGCTTTTCCACTTGCTAAACCAGAGCGTAACCCTCTGCAGAGTTTTTGTGTCATTCTCACTATTTGTCTTCCAACCTATTTTTGTGTCATCCACAAACTTGGTTATAGCACATTCACTTTCCTCGGCCAAGATATTGATATGTATTGTAAATAATCATGGGCTCAGCACTGATTCCTGAGCACTCCACTTATAGGTTGCCATCCTGAAAATGCCCACCCCCCCTGATCCCAGCCCTCTGTTTCTATTAATTGGTCAATCCGCTACCAATATTAAAATACTACCACCAAAAAAAAGGCAACTTCTTATAATACTGGCATTGAACAGATCATTAAGCTTGACCATTAGCACCTGAAAGGTAGGAGGATGCACTGGAATACCAAAGAGAGCTGCTCTCTTGTGCAGTGATACATCTACTTCTTCAGTCAAACTTATAATCTCTTGCCCCAGACTCCGCTTTATGCCTGTTGTTTCTTTTCTTGACCATTGACTAGGCAAAAAGTTTTCAAGGTGACAGCCACTTACCTTCAAGAGACACAACAGTTTACAGTGCATTGTCAACAAGGTTTTCTGTCTGCACCATTGGGCTAGCTCCCAACTCAAATCCAAACTATGCTAATATCTCACGCTAATCTTTTGAATAAGCTGGTCTCAGGAAGTATTGCACTGCCAGCTAGCCATGTCTAGCACTTGTAACTAGCATTGAAATATCTTCCCTACAGTCTCCGAAAGTGAAATAAGTGAAAAGCAAATGCTTTGTTTAGTACCACGAACTACAGAGTAAAGGAAATGGAGAAATATTGCTGTCTACCATCAGCATGGACAGTTCTGCATAAACCATGAGAAATCTATTACTTCTTGTCGGACTTTCTATTACCATTTAATTGCATTCTGGCCTGCTGGTTTGTGATGCAGAGTGTTGTCAACAGCACAGGTTTAATTCCAGCTCCAGCTGAGGTCACTATGAAGGTTTCACCTTCTTGACCTCACCCCTTGCCTGAGGTGTATTGACCCTCAGGTTAAACCACAGCCAGTTGTCTCTCTCTGTGAGAGCAACCCCAGGATCCTCTGGAACTATGGCAACTTTAATTCATTCTCACCAACCACCCTGATCAAAGCATGAATTCTATATTCTAGATCAGGTACATCTGATTTTTCTATCATCAAATGGGGTTTTAAAAAATTCTATAGTTTTTAGTTACGATATTCAATGGCACCAGTACACTCTCATTTGTCTTCCTTACATAACACACTCTCAGAAGAATTATAGCACTTAATCCAGATTGTGATTCTGAACAGTGTAACATTTCCCGGAATTAACACTGGTATCCCAATCAGAAATGATGGAATGACACCTCAAATTCTCCATGACCTAAAGTTCATAATAGAAAGCCTTATCATTTTCTTTCATCACTAAATGTTGTGGTTTCCCTTAAATCGATAGGAAAAGAACCATGTATGAGTTAAAAAAAAACTCCTCAATAGCTCAGTAAGCTGTTTTGGAAGATTACAAAATAGATCTTTGGTCTCAAGCAGTCCTCTGGGATAGCGGGAGCAAAAGTTGAACAAGGTTATTGGGTGAGAGTTCGACGAAAATTGACTCAGCCCCTAAATACTTTTTTAAATACCCTGATGCTACGCACTGTCTATGCTGATACATGAAGAGTGGTCATTTCTTTGCAATGAGCCACATGGATGTGGTTGAAATGATATCCTGTGGATAATTGCAGACCTGCAGTGAAATTTTTAAAGTTGGCAATGTTACAGAAGTGAGAGTCCATTTACACACAATGCAGTGGAATTGCTGGCACATTTGTAACATTCTCTGTATTTCGTGGAGTGCACTGCTCATTGAGCAAAGTAAGACCTCAACAATGAATTTTCACTTGGGGAATAAACCAGCAGCACAGAAAGTATCAAGTCAGAAAAAAAACAGTTTCTGATTGTTGTGGCAAAATATATTCTTAACATTAAACTACAAAATGGACTGTGAAGCTTTTTCAAACTTCAATTGTTTGCTTCCATAGGTAGTCTGAACAACATGATACAAAAACTCACAGGTTTATGATGTCTGTAATACATACTTAATTTTCCAAAGAATGTTTATTCTTTCGATTTCCAGCCTCCTTATTTCTGGCTCTACTTTTGCCCGTAAGGCAAATGGCACTGGGTGGGCCTTATGGAATCACAGAATTGCTTCCTTGGTCAACATGCAACATGACCTTGGCTACTTTGTTAGTCCCTAGACCATCCTGAAAATCATCTTGGTATTTAATTAGGATTTCACTCAGGATTTCACAAAAAAACGTTGAGCCAATCAACATGGACCTTTCTCAAGCAAATTCACTCCATCAAGCTTGGGCCCAAGCCTTTTACCACAATCAGTGGTAACTGAACCAGCTGCTTCTTATTCAAGACTGAAACTGAAGTTGTACCCTCCATCTGTAAAATTACTTCGGTATAGATTCTTAATTGGGCCGAGGTCTTAGTCAAACTTAAGGGTTGGAGTCCAGAGTGAATTTGTTAAAGACTGGTTCTGCAATCACTGAGACAGCTTGCACTGGTAGCAAACTTCATTAGAACCGAGTGACCATTTCACCAGACATTTATTTTGATTGGTTCTGATTTGGGCATTGCTAAATAATTTAACTGTTCTAAGCCAGATGGAGGTGGGCTTTCCAGGGTGTGCACTCTCCTGGATACTGAGTTCTCTCTCTCAATTCTGGCCTAGTGGGACTCGTTTGCTATATCAAGTCCGCATACCAGCAGCAACTACAATGGCTTGCTGGCAAATCCTGAAGAAAATTTTAACCGTTTGGCTGAGGCATGGCTGTGTTTTGCGGTTTGCTGTGGACTGACCTGGAATCGTTTGTTCAGGATATGACCTAAGTGAGGCTATGCTATTGCCTTCATTCAAATGGTGTTCCCCAAGCTTAGTCGGACTGACAAGGGTACCTATTTCCATTCGTATATCCTGTAACTTATATGTTTTACTTGCTGAATTTTCTAATGACAAAGTCCATTGTAGTGCCTGTTTGAAATCCGGTTGGGCTTCAACTGGTAGGCACTTTTGCAGGGTTACATCATTATTCCCACTAAACAAACGATTTCTTAGCATCTCATTAAGGGTTAAACCAAAGTCACATTTCTCGTCAAAAGTCCCTCTACAGATTGAACTGCAAATAAAACCAATAGTGTGTCAGAATCAGAGGTGAATTGGGTCATAATATTCCGTAGCCAAATCCTTCAACGTTTGAAAGGTTTCAGCATCTGTTGCCACTGACTCCTACTAACTGATAAAGCTATAGGTCCACAAACAGTCAGTAGAATTGCTCATTGCTTTTCATCTGCTTCAATGTTATGTGCCCGAAAAAAAAAATGCATTCTTTCCACATACTGGGCCCAATCTTTGACGGTAAGATCAAACGAGTCAACCTTCCTACATAACGGCATGATGCCTGAAATGCTAACTCCAATTCAAAGATGACTGTTGCAAGCAAGTTTCTTCAGGAGTGTATTTTCTTTCTCTCGTCGCCACTGAAATAATTCCACTGAGGTCAGTATTCTGTCACCAAGTGACTCATTATTTACACTGACACTGGCCCAGTTTCCTCAGAGCAGGCTCTCAGAGTGAACAGAACCTCTGACACTCTGATTGGACCAAGTTAACCGCCATAACACTACAAATTTTGCTTTCTCTGAGAAAGCAATGGAAAAATAATCATTGTCAGTTTGAAACTGAAGATGAGCCTTTGACAGGGTCATGAGGAAAGAGAGGGAGTGTAAGAAAGCTCTTTCAAAGATATGACACAGCCACAAGAGGTAATAAAGCTGTTTTTGTGTTATATGATTCTATGATTTCTCCTGTAGTTGGGTACTGCTGCATACAGACCAAAGAATCTCTGTTGGAAAGGCACTTCCCACCATGTAAGAGTTGCTCTATTCCTAATGAAGGGCTTTTGTCTGAAATGTCAATTTTCCTGCTCCTTGTATGCTGCCTGACCTGCTGTGCTTTTCCAGCACCACTCTAATCTAGACCCTTATTGTACTGTACGTCTAGTTCAGAGACTCTGCCAAGTTAGCTGCACATTGACAGAGGAAGCGTTGTACAATAAATGCACCCCCATATGCAAATGTCATTTACCACAAACTAACTGAAACAGGGCTCCAGTTCACCTCACTGCAAAGCAGGTAATTCAGAAGTCAAAATGCTTTGCTGGTTTGATCTCAGCCTGCTTTACCCATCTCCCAAATCAATTTCACTCCATCTCAAAATCTTTTCAGTGCCATAAGTTCCAATCACTAACTTGAATCAAACGGGAGAGATGTGTTGCTCCTAGCCTCTAGCTAAGATAGGGAGGAGTAAACATATCTGAATATATTGAAACTTCAGCTTGGCACAGTAAGAGCTCCAATCATCAACTGTTTATTACCTGGGAATAAGGCCTCAAATGGTAATTATATGGAATGCCTACTTTTAACTGATTCACCATAAAATCGAGCACAGCCTTCCAGCTGTGTCAAAAACATTGACTGATTAGTTGAAGTAAAGGAAAGAGGAAAAATGCACGAGATGTAAGATTTGTTTACTAACAACTTTACTGAACTCACTGTGGGACTGGCCTGTTAGATATAATCAATTTGAAAATAGCTTTCTAAATCCATCAATTAATTTTTGAATGCACAGGCCCCAAGGTCCTAACTATGGAAATGCTAAGAGATCTTCCTTGTGACTAATGCCTTAAAAATGTGGTTATGTCTAACTATATTCTTATAGTCTTTGCTCAAGACTTGGGGGAGAAAACAAAAACAAGTTACTAGCTTATCAAAAGTATGGGCCGAGTCCTGCAGAATATCCCAGCATATGAAAGGGTCATGTTTTATCTCCAGGCTATGTTGGGTGGATGTAACAGAATACAGTGATGAACATGGAATAATCCATTAGTCACTGCTTTAGTACCAAATTTCCGGTCACTTTGGAGTTCTTTCCATCCCCACTCTGTTTTGTTAATTAAAAGTGTGTTTCCCTTACAATTAACAGAGAAATCTCTCCATTCTGCTATACTTATTCACTGTGTCAATTGATAGTCTTTTATTACAAAAAGCATCTTGACCATACAGAGAAAGGAAAAATTGCACCAAGTGTATTGAAGCTAGTTTGAGTGACACTTCCCTCCAGGGTATGCTTCTTAAAGAGTTAGACTTATGATTTTTCTTTTCTTCAATAATACTGCAGGTGTGAGTTATTTGCTAAGGTCATGTTTCACAAAATTAACAGTTCTTCAATGTTCAAATGCACATTAACAAAGCTTGGTCTATCATTCCTGTGATAGTCACTATCCTTTAAGAGCATCCACTCCAGATATCACTTATCAAGACATTCGTAGGTCACTGGGGTGTAATAAAAATGTAACTGATTGTTTCACTTAGCTATTGTAAAAGTAATATTTGGATGTCTCATCTTCCACATTAGCATTTGGAGTTATTTTAAGTACTGAATTGGAATAACTAGTTGTCATTCATCTAAAGAAGGTACAGACATATATAAATGGTGATTTTACAATCTAATGATTCATAACTGCCATTGCTCATCTATTGGGATATCACAGGCAATTTTCTATCCATTAAAGTTAGTGAAAAAAGACTGACTGTATACACCACCTTTAATGAATTTCAAGTGCTTTACAGATAATAAGGTACTTTTGAAGTGAAATCATGTGTAATTTAAGAAACCTGGACGTCAATTTGCACAAAACAAGTTCCCACAATATGACAATGAACAGGTCATTTTTTTCAAGTAGTGTTGACTGGGGTTTAGTATTGTCAAGAAACAGGGCAAACTTCTACGTTCTTTGAAACTAGTGCTTTTAGATCCACCTGAGACAAGTCCTCAATTTATCATTTCACCCAAAAAATGTCACCTCCTGCAGCATCAAACTTATTTAAACATTCCACTCTATTCAGCCATTCACCAGCTTCAGTGTATATAAAAAAATGGTCACTTTGCAGAACAGTTGGAGTACAGCACATGAATAAACACATAACATTCCTGCACTCCCTCAACAAAATCAGGGCTTCAGAAGCAAAGTATAAATGGGATACTTGCTCATATTGATAGCTTTCTTAAAGATCAAACCTCTGCATAATTTTTAGAAGAGGCAACAGGTGGAACTTTTGAGATTAATTGCCTCAAATAAAAAAAACATTTATTGGAAACTGTTATGTTGCAAAGGCTCCATAAATGTTAAAAGAACTAGCAATGGTTGAGAATTATTGTAGCGCAGGAACCTTTAAACATGGCATTCTAAAATGTAATGGCTTTGGAGATGACTAATAAATCTCTAACAGCCTTGCTCATCATGAATCATCAGATATATTCTTCGAGAAGCTGGGGACAGCGTGAAAGCAAGCTGACCAAAGACGGTTTGTAAAGAACTTGGCAACTTCTTAGAGACAATGATGTAAGTGTTAAAATGTGTTCTTGTCTTGGAAAATCTGAAGCAATTATGATATGTGTGATATCTGAGACAATTGTGGTTTTCCTGACACGGGTTGTGCCACAGGTGCATGCTAGGTGCATAACTTTTAAGGCAAACAAATTATTAAGGCATACAAGCCCAACTTTTCCTCCGATTATTACTTCGAATTACTTTGACTGTTTACTTTGCATCATGTTGATTTGACTCCCCAGCAACAAATTTCAATGTTAACTCATACTTTGCAGAACTGGCCTGGAATTGTCTGGGCAGATTGGATTAAATAACCACACTGTTCAGTTAAGGAGCTGCACACCCAATTTTCCAATCGAGTCTAAAATATAGATTTGAATGTGCATCGCACCTTTTACAACATTAGGACATGCCAAAATGCATTTCAGCCAATGAAGACATTTTGAAGTATCGTCACTGCTGTAACATAGGAAATGAGGTAGCCAACTTAACGCATAGTAAGATCAGTTTTAGTGATGTTGATCGATGGAGAAACATTGGCCAGTACAATTGATACTCCCAGACCAGCAATATCACCAGCAATTTCTATTAAACAATGAATCTCCAAGGCCAAATGAACTTTAGCAAGTTCTGTCAAACATTTGGGTCAGTCTTACTAAATATTTATTGAAAGCTGTAGCACTGTCAGCAAAATCAGTTCATTCAGGGATAAGTTGGGAGGGCACTCTGGAATGGGAGCATATAATAGCCACGGAAATTGTTACATCTAATTCATTGCTTGCATAATTTTGCAAGGAAAATCATGAGGTCACTAATCAACTATTATATCCACACCTTTATATTTTCAAAATATGATCCTACCACATGCAACTGTGAATTTGATGCTTGAACTTCTAAAATCTGCTTCATAGTAGCAATAAGAAATGATTAAAATAGGAATACAATATGATAATAGTAGTTTCGTTATTCAGAAATATTATTACGAGTAAAATGCTTAGCTTGCTTGACGATAATGACTGAAGTCTGGTCTGACCCTGGCTGTTTAAAATGTTAAAAAAAATCTTTGGGGTATGTTCCTCTGTTCATTCTGGTGGGAGAATCAAGGCAAAGATACATAATCTTAAAATTACAGCCATGCAAATCAGAGAAGGACTGGATTCTTAAGCCAAAGACTGGTCAAAAGCTCCTCAGCAAAGCTGTTGATGATGGGGATTCAGCTGAAGATTTCTTGACCACGATTCTTCTTGGATAAGAACATTCAGTAATGGCAGCGAAATGAGATTGAGGTGAACATCATTCATGATCTTCTTACTTGGCAGAGAAGGTTCAAGGAGCTGAATAGCATACTCCAACTTTAATGTTCCTATTATAGAATGCCCACAGGAATAAACAAATTCTATTTTTGTGGAACTGAAGCTTGTAATGAAATTTTAGCCAGTTCATGTGTCCCAAATGTATCTGCCAGGGAACAGCTGATGAAAATTTTGATTCTGTTTGAAAATGGGATCTTTCATAAACAAACCATGTGACCACCAATGTGATAAGCCCACAGATGTGATAAGCAAACAGCTCTTTAATATAAAAATGAAATTTTTGAGATTCTTGGCTCAGAAAGTCTGGATACAGTTTGATTCCTTTCTGGCTGACCATCAGTAATTTGAGACTATTTGGATGTAAAACGTTACACGGAGCAAGGAGAAAAGAGGGTGAGTTTGCAGCTGGTAAGTTTCATCTAACGGCTGTTGTTATTCAGCAATAGGGTGTTGGGATGTTGTAAGTTTGCTCTTTGCTGTATCATAAGAAAGGCTTGCGTTTACATAGTGCCTTCCACAACCTGAAGACGTACCAAAGCACCTGATAATGAACTGTATACTTTTTGAAACTTGGTCACTGTTGTACTGTAAGAAACACCAAGATGATTGGATGGTCCTTTTTTTTTAATGATAGTTGAGGGAGAAATAATGTCCAGGAGACTCTTGCTCTACTTTATGCTCTTCTTCGGAATACCACTATGGGACCAGAAAGAGTAGATCATACCCCAAATTAACATCTCACCAAAAGGTTTGTTTGAGAATCCTCCATTATTACGTATGATAACTTCAGCGTAGAATTAGGATATACATACTTCCAGAAAATTACAAGTTTGAACCCAATCTAGCTGACCTCAGGAAATATTTCAGTTGGATGAAGGAGTTGGCTTTGTCTTCCTTTAATAAAGGAAACAAACAATCTCAGCCAGGACTTTGGTTCCAAATTATTATCCATTAACTCCCTGCTGAATAGTCTGTGCGTATGGATATTAGGCAAGAACAGGAATCATAGAATCCCTACAGTGTGGAAGCAGGTCACTCAACCCATCAAATCCACACTGACCCTCCAAACAGCATCCCACCCAGACCCATCCCGTACCTTATCTCTGCATTTCACATGGCCGACACACCTACTCTGTCCATCCTAGACACTATGGGAAATTTAGCATAGCCAATCCACCTAATCTGCACATCTTTGGACTGTGGGAGGAAACCAGAGCACCTGGAGGAAACTCACACAGACATGGAGAGAACGGGCAAACTCCAAACAGACAGTCAGCCAAGGTTGGAATCGAACTCGGGTGTCTGGTTTTGTGAGGCAGCAGTACTAACCACTGAGCCACCATTCTGCCCTTGGTAGCCTTGAGTATGATAGATGCACATGGCAACTTGCCAGAATTCAAACACATTCACAAGTGAGGAAGTCACCCGTATCAGACAACAACACAATAGACAAATGATGACTGTGGAACCATAATGTGAGTTGGCGCCTCCTCTATACAAAAGGGACCTGAGGGAAACCCATTAGTAAACTTTAAGATAGTTAGTTAGCCATGGTGAAAATTCTTCATCTTGAGAGGGAATCAAAGTTATAAGGTAATCAATAAACCCAATAACTGTTTCAGGAGGAACACCTTTAAGAACATGAAACTCACTATCACATGGAGCAATGAAGGCAAAGGGTAGCAACACAGTAAAGTGGAATCTGTGTAAGTACTGGAGGGAGAACATTGTCATTGGTTATGCTGGTGGGATGAGAAGTAGTAGGGTGGGAGGATAAACTATCAACACCAGCATGGGCCAAGTAGGTCAAATGGCCTGTTACTGTGCTGTGAGTTCTTTGCAACAAATCAACAAGAGTCACCATTTCAAGAAAGGAGGTGAAATATTGGAAAAATAAATGGAGGTAGCTACAATGGAGAGGAAACCTACGAATATATTAGACAGTTGCAACTTATCCGAGGCAGTGACAGTGTTTTGTTAATGAGGATACTTTAACCTTATTTGTTTTGTTCTTCTGAGAATCTTGGATCTTGAGAACTGAACAGAACAGGTAGTAAACATGCAAGCTTACCTGAAAAAGGATCTGCAGGATTCCATGGATTACACACATCCTGCGTCCGAGAAATAGGAAAAAGGGCACGATAAGCTCAATGAAATGATTAGTAAGGACTTCAAAGCTGTGGAACCACAATGGGGATCGATGCATATAATATGCAATAGGATTAGGCACAGGTTGAGTCTGTAAATAGAACAAGAAAATGTGAGAATTAACAGAGATGATCAATAGGTTTCAATTTATGTGGACAACATATTGAAATTCCAAATAATTCATTGCTCTTGGCAGAGAATAGCTCTGGAAAATACTGACAGTTGTACTTTCTCATGTCTGTTCATAAAACCTGTATACCTATTTCCCATGGAGAAAGTGAGGACTGCAGATGCTGGAGATCAGAGCTGAAAATGTGTTGCTGGAAAAGCGCAGCAGGTCAGGCAGCATCCAAGGAACAGGAGAATCGACGTTTCGGGCATAAGCCCTTCTTCAGGAATGAGGAAAGTGTGTCCAGCAGGCTAAGATAAAAGATAGGGAGGAGGGACTTGGGGGAGGGGCGTTGGAAATGCGATAGGTGGAGGGAGGTCAAGGTGAGGGTGATAGGCCAGAGTGGGGTGGGGGCGGAGAGGTCAGGAAGAAGAACCTGCAATCTTCTTTTATCTTAGCCTGCTGGACACACTTTCCTCATTCCTGAAGAAGGGCTTATGCCCGAAATGTCGATTCTCCTGTTCCTTGGATGCTGCCTGACCTGCTGCGCTTTTCCAGCAACACATTTTCAGCTACCTATTTTCCATGTTAATATATACAGACTGTATTTTGGCACATCTGGAAACTCCTCCAACCTGGGCAGCAAATGGACGCCTGGTGTTCTCCACATGTTTGGTACAGATAGATAGTGCCTGCATCGGAGCCAGGAACTTAATACAATGATGGTTTAACAGGGACGTTAGAGATGTCGCTCGATTTCTGAAACATAAATCTAGGTGCGTAAATGTTCAAAATTACATAAACAGCAAGACTGACATCTGGGAAAATCAGACTTTTGTGGGTCATAAAGATGAGCAAAACTACCTGCCTGTCTATAACTTGCCCACTATACCTCCTTCGTTTTGAAATATGAAGATGTTGGCAAAAGCAGCAGCATCGGCTTCAAATTTTCACAGCAGAACTAAAATTCACTTGTAGATACAGTAACTTTGCATTATATTCAGCTTCAATTGTGGACACAGTAACTTTGCATTATATTCAGCTTCGATTGTGGACACAGTAACTTTGCATTATATTCAGCTTCAATTGTAGATACAGTAACTTTGCATTATATTCAGCTTCAATTGGGCTTGATAGGCTTCTCAGGAAAAGAAGAAGAAAAAAGGCTGAATTAAATAGAACTGGAGATTACTCCACCAGAAAGAATACCAAGAGTTTAGATTAGATTAGATTACTTACAGTGTGGAAACAGGCCCTTCGGCCCAACAAGTCCACACCGACCCGCCGAAGCGCAACCCACCCATACCCCTACATTTACCCCTTTTACCTAACACTACGGGCAATTTAGCATGGCCAATTCACCTGACCTGCACATCTTTGGACTGTGGGAGGAAACCGGAGCACCCGGAGGAAACCCACGCAGACACGGGGAGCATGTGCAAACTCCACACAGTCAGTCGCCTGAGTCAGGAAATGAACCCGGGTCTCTGGCGCTGTGAGGCAGCAGTGCTAACCACTGTGCCACCGTGCCGCCCACCGTGCCAGTTCCTGACCAACTGCATAATTTCTTTTAAATGGGGAAAAAAAACCTGACATTTATAATGTCAATTACTTAATTTTGGAAAACCATGAATTTCAAGTAGTTACTCATTCCGAGGCCAGTGATGCAACAGTAGTATTCCAATTAGCTACCAAGTTGGCGTGAACACAAAACTATTTTACTTTCTAGAACTGGAGAGGACCATCAGGGGATCTCGAGGTACTCAAGATGACTTTCAGAAGGTTAGATATCAACAGTGAAAAATGCACAACATATTTGAAAACTTGGATTACATGCGTTTAGATCTGATGTTCATTTTCCTCATAAACAGGATGACAAAAATATATCAACGCTGCCAAAAAAACAAGAGTGATAGTAATCTCTGTGCAGCCTGGAATTAATAAACTAGTTCTTGTATTCACATTAAGCAAGCACTGATTTCCACCCCCTCCCCACCCCTGAGGACACTACCGCATCCTTCCTTCCTCTTCTAAGACCAATGCAGGAAGCAGCCAGCTATAACTGGAAGTTCACTAACTCCACTGGTGAGGGTAACAATATTATTACTTCCTAGGTCAAGTGAGGTACATGTGTTTGAAATCTTTGTCTAGGCATTTCCTGAGGGGGAGCAATTCAATATTTCTGCAGTGTTGATGCAGCCAGTTTTCACTTGTGTTGGGATGCCTCTGTTTTTTGATTACAAGCATTTCAATTAGACATTATATATTTTAATATCACTGACTCTATTCAATACGCTAAAGATTTTGGCAACACAATTGTGCAAATTTCAAAAGGCTTCAACAGAAATTGGAAGCAGAGCCAATTGTTGCTGATCACCAGAGATTTGTACGATTTGGAAACATTAAGCTTCCTAGATTTTGTTTATCCATCATGTTAAAGAATATTACTATTATAAGTTTGTCAACAGCATCTGAAGCTGTCTAACACCACTTTGCATTTTTAACCAAATGGATTCTGGGTAGGCACATGAGACTAGCAACACCTCCAAGCGTCTCTCTAACTGAAGCACCATCTTTACTTTGATATATGTCATTCTTCCTTCATAAGCACAAGCTAAAAATCCTGCAATTCCTTCCTAATAGCAATTTGTCTGCAGCTCTTCAAGGTGGCAGCCAACTTCCACCTTAATGAGTCGTGGGTAATCATTGTTGACCAGCCAAGACTACCCTTTCCCAAGAAGTAAAACATTGTCAGATTCAATGAACTTGCACTAAATCCATAATCTTGTACTTCAACAACAACAACTTGTATTTATATAGCACCTTTAGTGCAAAAAAGTACTTAAACCATTGAACACCTAACATTCAAAGTTACATGCATTTGGATTACAAGATTAACTATTAGGCTAATTTTCCTTTCCTTTGTGGAAAGGTTATCACCAGACTTAAGCACCCTTTTTAATCAGGATCTCCAGGAAGAATGCAGATGGTTTGTGGCATCAACAGATTTCGGCCTTTGCTTATTTACAAATGCAATGGCTGTAGATCCATTTTAAGAAGGGTTTACATTAATAGGTGAACAGCTGATACTTTGCAAGATCTTTTTTGAAAGCGAAAATGAGTTCTCTAACAAAATATCAATATTTGCAGTGAGTGACCCAAAACGTGTGCCAATACTTTCACGTGGTTCCCCGCACTGACGTTTCATAAATCTTCATTTACTTATGGATGAGAGGGCATAAATCGTGTCTGGCCCACTCTACTACTCAAATATCTATCCTGATCTGAAATTGCAGAATGCTGATTTCCCACCAGTCTTTGGTTTACATTGGCCCATTTCTACAGCTGGAGAGCATGAATTGTGATAAACAATTTACAATGAGAAAAAAAAGCAAGCAAACATTGAAACTGAAATCAACCATGTGTATCAAAATTTAACAGCATTGCATGTCCATAGATTAAAACCAAGTCACTGCTCAATGCTGACAATATTGGTGGAGAGAAGTGAATAAATAGAAAAGTACACCATTTTAACACAATCACGCCTATGAAATTTATGCCATTGTGTTGAGCGTTTGAGAATAAATAAATTTAATGTGTGCATTTTTGGCCTTCCCTGTGTCTAGCTTATGCTAAAATTAGTTGGAGAACTCATTAAAGTATATCAGAGAGGAGTGCAGCAGCCAATGGCCATTGTCAAACATTTGCCATCAATTCCAATTATGATCATGTACAGTGTTGCACAATCATACACTTTTACTGCTGTTTTATAAAAGCCTGCACTCGACTGGTAAATTCCAGTTTGGAAGTTACAAAAAAAACTATTTTTATCAGATTAATATTATGCTTTGTAAAGTTATCCTTTGGTGCAAAACAGGCAGTCAATGTGTGACTGCAGGCACCTGAGCTAATTGAGGGCTTCTAAATTGTAATTGTTTTCAGATGTTGGTGGGCCAATCCATTTCAAAACACATGCCTTGTACTTTGCAGATTAATATATTAAAATCTCAATGCAAAAGATGTTAGGAAGTAATTATTTAATAATTCTTTTCATATATTCATTACTTTAAAATTTAGAGCAGCTGCGTGATCTCCAATAGATACCTTAACTCTCTAAATAAACGAGTTTATTCTTAAAACGCATAGCAGTCTGCTGAATTGCACATAACTGTACTTATCAATATGAGTTCCAAAACAAAATATTTTTGAGTCTATGTTAAAGCTAGTAATGGCTAAGTGAGCACTGAAACTAAATGGCTTTCAAAGATTCAATTCCATTTAACAAAGAACTTTTCGGACAACTAAAATGTTCAAAAGTGTATTTTTATATGTGCTGAGTAAATCAGTAGAATTCAGTGAATTCTGCTAAAAATGAATTCTGTTCCTCACACCACAGATGCTACCTGACCTGTTGAGTATTTTGAATCTATTTTTCAGATTTCTTGTACCTACAGGTGTTTTGCCTTGTCTCAGTAAAAAGATCCCTTTGTTGAGGAAAATTGATTTTACAGCAAAAACCAGCCAGCACTCAGATCAACAATGCCATTCTACTTCTGGCTAAGTAGCAGAAGGAACACAGAGCAGTGTCGAGTCAGCAAATTGGGCATTCCAAGGAATTTTAATGGAGTGGGAAAGACTGTGTGGACTGATAACAATGAAATTGAGGGAGGCTCATCAGGACTAAAGCAGAGGGACCCAAGGAAACTTCACTGCCCCTAACTAGAGGTCATTTTCCTTGGCACCATTTCCATGAAATTCTGTCAATTGTACATTCAGTGGAGGCCCACTAATGATGTTACCTGGAAGGGTGATGAAACGTCTGAAAATGAACCTTTCAGCTCAGTGAGTAAACCTACATCCAGAACCTCAACCTGAGCTACAAATCTTCTCACAACATATCATAGATGCATCATGTTTCTACAAATTCTGGCCCAAGATTCTACACACTGGTTTTAAAAATAGTTTTTGTTTTAAACTTTCCCTCAATTGCCTCCAGCCAATTTCAATTAATCTGATTGGCCAAATGAACATTAACCAGGGAGGACTTGCCCTGGATGATTCTTCCTTCCATATTAAAAAAAACTCACCACCAATGACCCAGAGATGGGACAACACATGAATGTAATGTAATTTGAATAAAGACTAAAATAGGGATTCAAATTCAGTTGTAATTTATCTGAAATGTCTTATTTTCAGGTGGCTGGTAAAATGAACAATCAGGAAAAACTGAAATATCAAGATCTTGCAAACTCGTAACAAATTTGTGAGGAAATACCAGGAATAGATAGCTATGATCACACCAATACATTGATTGCCCTATTTATATGCATGGAATTGTTTCTTTTTAGGATTGAACTGTGTCAAGTTAGGTCATACTTCGAACCAAATGATTCAATCAAGTTGGATGACCAAGACACTCAGACTAAAGGGAGTTAGCCTGAACACAAAGCAATACGTAAAGAGGAATTACGGGAAACATGGAAAATACTTAATCTATTCTTTTCTGTTTCTGAAAGAAAACTTGATGATGAAGTACTTTATAATTAGAGGCGTATTCCACCATACAACACATAAGATATTATTGGTACAGCTGTGTTTATCCAACTTGTTCCTTTTCAGACACAGCATTCAATTACAGTTAACAGGCACACCCTGAAATTAATTAGAAGTTAATTGGTGCTGATTAGGAAGGTTGGCAGAGAGCAATTGCTGGTAAGTTCCTGGTTCCAAAAGAAATTGCTTCTCTAATTTTATATTTTTGACAGTTTGAAACATGACATTGGAAGGATGACAGATTTCCAAGATTAAGACATTTATATATGTCTTATCCAGATAAAGAAATTCTGAATTTGAAATATGAGAAACTGACAAAATGAAGGAGGTGCATGCTGATCTAAGATTTTGAGATGTGTGCAGAGACAGAAGTGTTCATAAAATGCTTTTCCTCACCAAATAGTGTAGTTATTCAGATGTTGTGATTCCTAAAAGAATCCTGCCAATTGCAAATTGCACTTCAACTTTGAATGGGGCTCTAAAGTAGGAATTTGAGAAGTAAAATGACACTCATAATGGAGATACAAGATGGATGAATTTATATCTATTGATGCATTACATCAAAAATCACTCAACTTAATCTTGGGATGATGATCTCATGATTTATTCTGTGATCCAGATCCCTCAAATGAGTATCAGATATTTTCTAATCAGCCTGTTCAGAGATGTTATTACACACCTCTGGAGCAGGTGGAACCTGATCCTGGGTAGGGACACTACCACTGCACCACAAGAGCCCTTCAAGCGAATTAAATACTTATATTTTCTTCTCATGTTTATGTGTAGATATAAAGTGCTGGTCTAGCTCTTCAAATGTAACTTAATATTCTAGTTACTTTTAACCTTAAGAAGTGCTGGCTGTTTTCACTGCACGATGGCAGGATGGACACCTTTCAAAGCATTTTCAAAACCATGATGAGTGGTTACTTTAATGAAATAGAATGAGAGTACTCAGTAGGCCATTATACAGGAAAAGACTGAGAGACAAGTATGTTCATTCTCTGTCCAAAAGTGACTGAAATTTTTACCCTCAACTTCCTTTAATACTCCCCAGAGGTCTGCTTTGTGAAGTAATAACTGCTGTTTGAGTTTTTTCCTGACAAATATCATCTTTAAGGGTTGATTGACTCTAACTGTTACATGAAAGCGCCTTTGGAAACCTCTTAGAAGGAATATACCTATGGAGGTATAAATTGAATCATTCCTCTATACTTTAAAAGATACATTCATTCAGGAAAGTATAACCATAACTTATCTTGAAAATACATCACTGCAGACATAATTCCTTCTAAAAGACAATGTACTTTCCCATTTGCTATCCACTCCAATGTTTTTCTGATGAAGTCTCCTACTGGCAAACGAAAGATTAACTTTATCCACCCTTAGAAGCCCTAGAGGCTGTAAACTTGTGATACTGCGGATGTTCTGCAATCACATGACCGAAACAGGAACATCTGGCTATCATATCATGGTGAAATAGCATCTCAAAGGTATAATAAAAATCAAATGGCTGCCTGACCTACAATTATAAAACCGTTTCTTTACTATTATCCAGCAGCCACTTTATAGTCAGCTTTTACAGATAGTATTTCTAAGTAAATTGCAAAAAAAAAACCTGAATATCCTTACATTTCTGAAATTTTTCTTATATATAAAATAAAGCTCGGAGGCTAATATGATAACTGAAAGTGTTATCACTTTAGCTAGTTTGAGTTCTAATCAGCCAAAAAGATTACATCAACAGCTGCACAGAATATATGGCCCTTATCACCAAGGTAAATTCAAAACAGCCTATTAATGTCATTTAAATGCAACAGTGACACGACAATGTTAGTCTGAGATTGGCCTCTGGAGTAAGCAGCTCACAGCAGTCACCACAGTGTTATACATCTACTCATGAGACAGTAATTCTGCTCAAATCAAGAGACCCCCTTGTAAATTCCAAACCTTAGGGCCTAGATACCTGAAGGCATGGTCATTAGCGTTTGAGCATATGGATGTGGAAGAGATCAGAACTAATGGAACTCAATGATCTCAGAAGCTTGTTGAAAAGTGTGGCACTGGAAAAGCACAGCAGGTCAGGCAGCATCCAAGGAGCAGGAGAATCAATGTTTCAGGCATAAGCCCTTCATCAGGAAGCTTGCTCAGCAGGAGTATATCACAAACATAGGTAAATGGCAGTGACACAGAGGAATTAGAACAAAACAATAAACATTTTAAAATTTAAATCATCATAGAATCCCAACAGTGTGGAAACAGACCATTTGGCCCATCAAGTCCACACTGACCCTCCAAAGAGCATCCCCTCCCAGATTTTCCACGTCCCTGAAACCCTTCAATTCCAATGGCCAATTCACTTCACCTACACAATGCTGGAAATTATGGGCACTTTAGCATGGCCAATCCACCTAACCTGCAGTACTGTGGGAAGAAACTGGAGCACCCAGAGGAAACTCACACAAACTCGGGGAGAACATGGAAACTCCATACAGTCACCCAAGGATGGAATTGAACGCAAATCCCTGGCACTGTGAGGCAGCAGTGCCAACCACTAAGCCACCATGCCACTCTTGGGGCAAATGCTGACAGACTAGGAGCTAAGTAAGATAGATCAATGAGAAGTGGAGTGATGTGTAAACTGGTCTTGGTATGAGAAAGTGAGGTCTGCAGATGCTGGAGGTTAGAGTTGAGAGTGTGTTGCTGGAAAAGCACAGCAGGTCAGGCAGCATCCGAGGAGCAGGAGAATCGATGTTTCATGCCAGAGCCCTTCATCAGGAATGAGGCCGCAGGGGTGGACAGATAAATGGGAGGGGAGGGGGGTGGGGCTGGGGAGAAGGTAGTTAGGAGTGCAATAGGTGGATGGAGGTGGGGCTAAAGGTGATAGGTCGGAGTGGAGGGTGGAGCGGATGGGTGGGAAGGAAGATTGACAGGTAGGACAGGTCATGAGGAGGGGAAATGAGGAAACTGGTGAAATCCACATTGATGCCCTGGGGTTGAAGGGTCCCGAGGCTGAAGATAAGGCATTCTTCCACCAGGCATCAGGTGGTGAGGGAGCGGCGATGGAGGAGGCCCAGGACCTGATGCCCTTGGCAGAGTGGGAGGGGTAGTTGAAATGTTCGGATACGGGGTGGTGTGGTTGATTGGTGCGGGTGTCTCGGAGGTGTTCTCTAAAGCGCTCTGCGAGAAGGTGTCCGGTCTCCCCAATGTAGAGGAGACCGCATCACGAGCACTGGATATAATAAATAACATGGTGAACATGCAGTGAAACTTTGATGGATGTGAAAGGCTCCTTTAGGGCCTTGGATGGAGGTGAGGGGGAGGGGTGGGTGCAGGCTTTGCAATTCCTGCAGTGGCAGGGGAAGGTGGCTTGTTAGGGGGCATTGACCTGCAACACCCTCACCTCCATCCAAGGCCCCAAAGGGCCCTTCCACAATAACAATGTACATTTATTTAGGAATTTAAAAAAATATCATTTAGCGAAAACAGGGTCTGGAGTACAAAAGGTGGTCTCATCAACAAGTTGTGTTTGAAGAAAGAACAAGAAAAAAGTGAAAAATGCAAGGTGAGAGTTTAGGGATAAGGTATGGGTGAACATTAAAGGAAATTAGATCCAGTGGATGGGAAAGGGTGGGAAGTAGCAAAGGCAGCTGATTGGCTAGTTGCAATCTTTCTGACAAAAATGTGCTTATTATTGTTAACGTTGAGCATGGAGGAAGGAGAAGATGATAGTTTAAGATGATATTTAAAGGTGAAGAAAAGAAGCCAGGTGTTATTATCACTTTCCCTAAATTATCTCTGAACTTTAGTGATGGACAGCAATCCTCAGATAGCTCTGAAAATGGTCTAGCCAGATCGGGTGATAAATGGTCGATATAGCTCTCACCAAGGATCTTCAAGTCTATGCACTGTGAATGTAAGGAAATAGAGATGAGGAGGATACAGGGAAGACTAATTAGAATGGGAAAGAGTACTAGTTCTAGTAGGTCAATGCAAGGTGGTGAATCGGATGTAATTTAGCAAATCAATTGCTTTCAAGATACCATGATGGATTAAAGGCTGGATAGCTGTGAGTTTAGTTGTGCAGAGGTAAGTGACCTAAGGGGAGTATTTTTCATGGTTGGACACAATAAGTGGATAGAGAATTTTTAAAAAATGATCAAAGCCAGCTCTGTCAAAGATATTTACTATAGGTGTAGAGAGGCTCTGTGACAAACGGAATGATTTGAGACTGAGGTAACAAGACTATGGGTGAGGGTTTCATCACCAGACGAGTTAAGCCATATATAGAGACAAGAGACATTACAAGAGGAAGAGATGGAGAGTATTATCATGGCACAAATAGTCATTGGAGGTGAAGCAGTAATAGGAGATAATCATATGCATAGTTGTCTGCTTGTAACTGATACATCAGAAAGGTGGCACTAATCATTCCAGTAACTAAACATAATTCTGAGCAAATGCTGCATGATGCTGTGCTTCTTCCAAAAAAAAATCTTCCTCTTGGAGACAATGAGTAGACTCTTATAGGGGCCGAATGAGATGGGCTACCATTTCCCAGGTGTTTAGAATTTTCAATATGCAAGTCAGAGCAGATAGGCAGCGATTCAGATGGCTGCTTGCTCCAAAGGACTTTGCTGTTGGACACAAGCACCAAAATTTAGGGCATACTCCATGGGTACCAGTCATATTCACCTTAGATTTACAGACATTGGCATCTGATGTGCCAGCCTCTGAGCACGTCATGGTATCTCTTTGATGCACTCACAGAATAGTTCTGTACTTCAGTGCTGTAACTCAGGCCGCACTGCAACTCTCATGGTAATACTGCAGCAAGGACACTGGGTGCTCAGAGACCCACACCTAGTTCATGGACTGGACCGGGCTGTATCTGTGGGCTCTTCACTTGGTTTCTCACCTCTCACTCACTCTAAGCAAACCTGGATCCTCTCAGCACCCCTATCTTGATTTTCCATTTGTATCTGGTCATTAGCCAGAGATATTAGGCTCACAGTACTCTTGTCTCGCTGGGCATAGATACAAAGCCAGGGAATTTTTCATGATTGTCAGCAGTCCTCAGTCAAGCCAAGTGAGATAGCCTTCAGTCAGGGGTCCTGGTAAGTCAAGGACAGCCTTCAATACCAGTCCGGGAGCGTGGACACCACGGCAAAATCAAAATCTAAGGCTTGTCCAAATATTTCCATTCAAAACAAGAATACACGATTAACTGAGTGGTTGGACCATACAAAATAGTCAATTTTACTTTACAAATGGCTCCTTTTAACCAAGGATAATTGAATGAGTTATCTGAGTCATTTTAAAATGACCTGACATAGTTTATAAACCAATAGTGAAATATAAGTATTTTATTTCATTCATATTGTCATGCTATTTATTAAGAGTGTTCTCTCCCGCAAAGGTTAAAAAAAGTGTGACAGCAAAGATCTTGAACTCTTCAGCCATGCATACAAATCCAAACTATATTCATTTTTATAACTCAGATTTGTATTTTAGTAGCAAGAACTAAAATCAACATTCACAGGTAGAAATAAGTACAGGTCATTCTGCTATAAAGTGACAGTTATGCTGCTCTGCAACCTCACACTTAGAAAAATCGTACTGTGGAAAACTGCTATTGAAAATTCGGACTATGGGAAACAGCTTTAGAAAATCGCACTGTGGAAAACTGTTACAGAAAATTTGCACTATGGAAAACTGTTATAGAAAATCGCACTATGGAAAACTGTTACAGAAAATTTGCACTATGGAAAACTGCTATAGAAAATCGCACTGTGGAAAACCATTATAGAGGATTCGCACTATGGAAAACAGCTATAGAAAATTGCACTATGGAAAACTGTGAGAGAGGGTTTGCATTATGGAAAACTGCTATAGAAAATCACACTACGGAAAACCGTTATAGAAAATCGCACTATGGAAAACAGCTATCAAAAAATCGCACTATGGAAAACAGTATAGAAAACTGCACTATGGAAAATTGCTATAGAAAAATCGCACTATGGAAAACTGTTATAGAAGATTTGCATTATGGAAAACAATATAGAAAATTCACACCATGGGAAACTGTTACGGAAACTTGCATTATGGAAAACCACTATAAAAAAATCGCACTGTGGAAAACCGCTATAGAAAATTGCACTGTAGAAGGTCACTAATAGAAAATCGCTATACCCTTTCAGTAAAAGTTTGCGTTATCCAAACAACGCCCACAATTTGTTAATTGCGTTATAGCCATATCGCACTGACCAATGCACATTACAGCAGAATGAACTGTAGATGAAAAGTCATTGAGCATGCAAAGCTAGATGTGTGTTAACTTTAAAATGTGGACAATTCTGTCAACAAGAGAAATTTCAGTGTATGGAGACAGACAAAAGAAAGGAAGATTAGTATTTCTTTGGCACCTTTGCTAATTTCAAGAACACTTTAACTGCTAATTATGTACTCTTTGAAGCGTAATCATTCTTTTAACATAGGAAACACAGCAAATAATTTCCACAGAGAAAGATCCCGCAAAGAATGATTGCAAAAATAACTGGATCATCTGTTTTTGGTCTTGGCTAAAGGATAAATATTTACCAGGACAACAGAGAGAACTTCCTGTTCTTCTTCAAAATAATGCCATGGCAGATTTTATGTCCAGCTGAGAGAAGAAAAATGCAGATTTATCACCCTTATTACAGCACTTTTTACAATGAAGAATATCTTGAGTACTACACTGCAAGTGTCAGCCTAATTTACATGCTCAGGTTTCTGGGGTAAGACTGATGAGCCTGTGAATGTGAACCAAATCCCTTCTGACCCGACCTAAGTCGCAATAAATTCTGTTCAGGCATCACCTCTGTGCTGACCGACCACTTCTCATTGTGGTGTTCAAATCCCACCATGGTTTCATCCTTTTCTTTTTGTCTAAATTCCTTTGCAACCCTCTGAGATCTCCACATTTCTCGAAATTTGGTGCATCACTCAACCACTGGCAGCCTAAGCTTTGTGCTTTGGAAATTCCTGCTTCAACTTCTCTGCTTTTTCTCTTCTTTGAAGACTCTTCTTAAGCTACTTATATGATTAAACAAGTCCCAATAATTTGTTCTTTGGCTTGGTGTCAGAGTTTGTTCTATTACAATCCTGTGAAACGCCTTAGGATATTTTGCTATGTCAAAAGTTCTACATTAAAACAATTTGTTAATTGCGATATAAGGATCCTGCTAGCCAAGTCATTGTTGTCTCAAAGTTATGATGACACGAAAGTAATTCAATGCATGTTTCTAAGAGACATGACAGGTCGGGATATAAATAGCAGTCTCAATGTAGATAAGTCAAATATAAATAAAGTACTGCTTAAATCTGGTTACAATCCTGTCAATCAGATTAAAGTGAATATTTACCTTTCAATATAGAAATTTTCTACCAAAATTTAAAATAATTGATTAATACAACAAAAAACTTGATAAAATATTTACTTAGTGGGTTCCAGCATTCCACAAAAATTTTATGCTCACAGAGCAGTGCCTACTAATAATGGGGACACAATGATCTACCACTAGCCACTGAAACACATTCTCGGTCAAACCCAGGATGAGCCATTCATGACACCACAAAAAAAACCCAGATGTTATCTATTTATTCCGTCTAAAAAGATCCCAAGTCTTCCTCTTTTAGGTTCCCTTATACCACTACCTGAACAGGCCAGGCCTCGCCAAGCCACGTAAATAATACTTTTTATCTGACTTAACTGACCTTGAACTTTTATTTCTGGGTTTTCTATCTTTCACGGGAGAGTTATGGCTCCAGGTTAGGAAGCTTCCACCTTGAAGAGGAACTTCCCCTAGAGGTCACAGGTAGAAGCAGGAAGTCAGGTAGGAAAATACGTTAAGAACAGAAAAACAAGACACCTGATGGTGAAAAAATGTCCAATTTTCCACCCAAGATTTTTACACAGAGATGAGAATCTTGTTAGCCAGTGGCAAGAGGCCTACTTGCATGGATTAACATCTTATTATTACCAAATCTGACATAATTTACATGCAATTTGTCATTTTACCTGGCACTGAACAGAAACAAGACAGCAACAACATTCACCATGAAAATCTGATGGTTACTATGTGGTTCCAGCACACCCCTCGCTCCTCCAGGCCTCCACCTACTAACATCTTAGGACATGCTCCATGACATTAACTGCCTGCTTCCTTCATCCTGGGGGTAGCATCAGACATGCACCAGCCTCACCACATCATTATTGCATATCTTTGACTCACTTTGAATAAAGTCCACCACTTCAATGCTGTATTCTGGAGTGCACCAATGCCTTTCATTGAACAAAGTGGCCTGGCATTATCATTATAAAGGAAAATTCACCCATCTCGTTCATTGAACCGACATGTTACATTATAATTAACAATATTAAATAGCTTGTTTCCATTTTTCCAACTCCTCTTATCCCTTCTTTTTGTGATTCATATTGGGTTCAAAATATTTTCAGATGTCAAAAGGCCCTTTGAACACCTTGCCCAAATAATTTTCAATTTGTTTTCTACATTACAAAAGTAAGTACAGACCAGAAATACTTTATTGACTATCAAGCACTTTAGGATCTCCTACTGTGGAGAAAGGAGCTGTATACATGATTGCAACCTGGATGGAAGAGTGCACTGGTAATGAAGCCCTACAATTCCATAAGCTGACCAACTGAATCACCAAGTCATTAAGTTAGCTGACCTTGACTGCTATCTAAGACAAAAACTCACATTAGGTTTTATTTAAAAACAAACAAAAGTATGAGCAAACTTATCCTTTAACAAGTGACAAAACTGATTATTAAGTATTACTATGCAATCTAAACGATATTCCCTTTAATTCCAAATGTGCACACGTTCATTCACTAATCAGATACTCAGGACAGACAGGTCTGCAGAAATACCAAGGGTGGGTGGAAAACATAGACTAAAGGAAACAAATTCTGACCAAACCACAAGGATCGAATGAGGTGACTTTGAGTTCTCCTATGGCGATGAAACTATTGTTTTGTTCACCACACAGCAATAAAATATCCTCGATTTGTTAGCTAGTCAGGTGCATCCAGTCTTTGCTTGGATTAGAAGCTCTTCTTTTCAGTGTATTTGAGTGTTGGTTCATTTCACTCACAGAGAATGAGAGAGACGTCTTTTTTGTAGGTCCCTTCCCAAGTTTGTCACAAACTGCAATTTAAAACTCCAAAAAGGTATTAATAAGCAAATGTACCCGATGCCAGTTTGTTTCACCAAAACTAATATGACCTTGTGTAACCAACAAATGAACTCCATACAGTTCCACCTTTAACTTTCCAATTGCAAAAAAAAGCACCTGGTATATTTTCTGGAACACAGTAGTGACCAAACTTCCATTTTCTCAGTTGATATTCCAACATATAAAAGTCTTGACAAAATGTAATCCATTCCAAGTCTTTGCAAAAACCTCCTCATATCAGAATTTAGTCAGTGACCACCAGAAAGACATTTGCTATTCCCACCAATTTGGACAATACCCTTGAGGCATGAATGTTTGCACATTTTCCAGCGGAGATTAATGAATATTGATGGATGCTTAGAACATGTTTTTGCCTTGGCTTTAATCCTTTTTTTGTCCTGGGCTATCAAGACAAAACCAATTGAGCTGAAGTAGAGGGCTTACAAGTTATGGTGAGGCAAGGGTATTTACATAATATTTGTCTATCATTATATTGAGATTTGTTAGGCCATTTTAAAAAAACTTTTGACAAATCCCAGGCTGAAATTAGTAAACCTACATTGAAATAACAGCACAGAAACAGATCATGCTACACAAGTCTATGCTGCTGCTTATACTCAATACAAACCCAACCAACATATCGTCCATTCCTCTTTCCCTTATATGTTTCATCTAGCTTCCCCTTAAATCCATCCTGTTAATCACTCCTGTTAATGACAGGCACACCCTCACCACATTTGAGTGAAGAGATTTTATCTGAACATTGTTGAGTTAGAGTGACTATCTTATGTTCATGACCCCTCTTTTTGGACCAGCTTAGCATGGATCAGACCAAACGTGAACCTGAAATTTTCCTGGTTTAAATAGCTCAGCATGACACTATGCATTTTGTGTACTCAGGCTTTGAGGGAACTGAGAAACAGATTACAACATGATGATTTTTAAAAAAGTCTTGCCTTTAAATTACCTTCACTGTATATGTCAATTTTTCATATTTAAACAAAAATTCAAAGATCTGTATAATTAAGTCCACTAGGAATCATAATGGCTTATGGAGCAGCCTGAATCAAGAACTGTCTTCCTAGAACAGTCAAAAGCAATTCTCAATCCGGAGGAAAACATACAAAATCAGCACGCTTTCAGAGAGAGCACTTTGCCAAAACGATGTGTGTTTGACCCAGAACTGGTCCAGTCATGAAACTTGGCAATTTACAAGAGACAGTGTGCCGCACCACAATCCCAGAGGCATTAAATCAAGATCAGATGTCAGCTGTTCAACAGCAGGGGAAAGTTGGGTACTTTTACTGAGTGCTTTATGCTCACTTTTTAAAAGACTGGAAATCACAAACTGCCTACTACTTCAGTGCAATGAGTGAATGCAAATTTTACATGGTCTATAACAGACATGAGCTGCACAGTTTGTGAGGAGCTGAGACTATCTTTGGGGTTAAAATTATTTAGCGGTAGCATTTCAGCATTTAGGCCACTATTTGTGCAAACAGTATTTCACTGCTTTCCTTTTATAATTTCTCAAGTTATGTTATTTACTCCACAAATGGGAATGTCCTTCCGGTACCAACTCAATCCACGTCAGTCAAGAATATTGATAACAACTGACTATAGGGGAAAGGGATGAACTGATGCCTAGCCTTTGCTGAATATGGCAGTAGTAATGTGCAGAAAAATCTCAGGCTATCTTGCCTGTATTTCACCAATGAAGCTTAGGCTGGTTCCAAAGGGCTCAAAGGAATCCCTTGTTTGTTCTCACCTAGTGACATTGATTTCTGGACACCCTGAGAAAGGAAACCATCTTTGTTCATGTAGCGACAGTAGGGTTACCTAGCCACTTTCAAAAATATACGTCCATACATTTAAAAATATAGTTGTTCAACCCACTGTAAAATTGTACAATAAAGTGCTTACTCTGAGACTTTGACCTTCATTGTCATTCAGGAGTGTTTCTCCAAGTTGTCTTTTGGAAACTAATATCTAATTTTTCAGGGCTTTGTGGCTAAGCTGGGGCCAGCTCCATGGTACTAGTTGTGCAAATACCTCACATGAGGCCCAATCCCCAAAGTAAACATGCAGCCAGAACATTCAATCCTAATGGACACCAACTAAACTGCCAGACAGCAAGATTTCTGATCAAAAAAATCTGTGCCAAATCCAATGTGCACTAAGACTTGCATAAACAAGGATAAATTTACTCAATGCATTTTGACACTTACAGAACAATCATACTGACTGATCATTGCTTCCAATAATGCCATTCTCCTGTCAAATTTCCTTGTATTAAAAATACAAAGAAACAGATACGGATATATTGAATTGAAAGGCAAATAACTTAGTGTTTATAAAGCTATCCCGTTACAAATGACTCACTTCCAGTGATATATTTGCTTACAATAAAGTTCTACTATGCATTTTGATGATTTAGTACACTTCACGCTATGATGTATGTAGATAACCTCAAAAGAAAGAACACCAAGTTAATACGTTGTGAGTGGCATCATATGCAACAAAGTAAAAGGGTTTTCACACTGAAGAATGGTATACTGAATGCTGCGTAGGTGACAGGGCAAATTGGTCACTCAGTCTCAAAGATAAAGCTCTCACCACAATGTGTAAATTGAAAATAGCTTGAATATTTCATTAATTATCATGTTGACATTTTTTAACAATGTATTTTGATGAGGTGAGCCTCCTGCCCTAAAAATTATACATGTTTGACTTTTGCACCAGTCTAGCATAGCCCACAATTTCAGGAATGTCCAAAAGTATCTTTACAATAACAATTAAACTTCAAATGTACTTTATTAGTGGTAAGATACTTTTGGTTGTCCTGAAATTGTAGGTAATGCAGTTGCCATTGTAAAGGATGCAAACTTCCACCATCAGCCCAATGTGATAATGATATCTCACTCCATAGTGATGAGGGGTAAATATTGGCCAGAACACAGTGGGGTATTTCACTACTTTTCCAAGTACATCAACTCTTTTAGATCCACAGGAAAAGACAGATGGGGCCCTGGTCTTGATGTACCTTCATAAAGACAGCATCTTTGACGTGGAACACTCCCACAGTGCTGCACTAGGAGTGTGAACCTAGACTTTGAGCTAATGCCTCTGGTCTAAGACTTGAACCCATAAGCTTCCGACTCAGAGAGAAGAATCATAAACATGTCACACTTGACAATACACAACTTATATTAGTGTATGGTAGCATGCTAATTACATGAGTTGATCTTTCTGAATAGGTATGTGCAGTAAAAGTAAAGACTGAAACAGTATAGGCAGTGTTTGCCTCCCTAGAGGCAGCCAGAGGGGAAATAATTGGGTGAATTGGCCTGGAAAAATACTCACAATTTTCTCACTACATCAATAACTATATTCTGGAGAAGGTCCATTAGGAACTTCCCCGACCAAGACTTCCCCTGCCACTCATTATGGTCTTTAAGTGGTCAATAAATGGCTACTTAAGGACCTCAGCTTGCCATCTCCTCAATTAGCCACCTACCGTTAGATGAGAAAGCTGGTTAGTTTACTTATGACAAATTTGCACCCTATATGTGAAATTGTAGGGACTCTTGGGGGGGCGGCACGGAGGCTCAGTGGTTAGCACTGCTACCTCACAGCACCAGGGACCCAGGTTCTATTCCAGCCTCTGGCGACTGTCTGTGTGGAGTTTGCATGTTCTCCCCGTGTCTGCGTAGGTTTCCTCTGGGTGCTCTGATTTCCTCCCACAATCCAAAGACGTGCACGCTAGGTGAATTGGCCATTCTAAATTGCCCATAGAGTTAGGTGCATTAGTCAGAGGGAAATGGGTCTGGGTGGGCTACTCTTCAGAGGGTCGGTGTGGACTGGTTGGGCCTAAGGGCCTGTTTCCACACTGTAGGGAATCTAATTTAATCTAATATGTAAAAAGAAGGTTTCAAAGAAAAAACGTGCAGATACCATGGCATGATTGGCTTCAATATATATCATCAAAGCAATCTGTTTATTGCTGAAGGAAGGTTATATTGTCAGAGATGCTGCCCTGCCTGACTCTTCAAGATCAAAAAATTCAGGCTTGAATATAATCAAAACCTAGCTCCGCTACTTTCTGTGAAGTAAACAATTTCAATGATTAGTCACCTGAGAGACGTTCCTCCTCAATGTAATCTCAAATAGGTCTCTTTTCCTTGAACTGTAAACCTAGTTCCAGATTCCTTCACTAAAGGAAACATTCATATCTCATTCTTCTAATACTCAATGATTACAGGCCCAACCTTTTTTCATAGGACAATCCCTTCAGCCCAGAAATTAGCCGAGTGAACCTTCTCTGAACCACCTCCTATACAAGTACATCCCTTCTTAAGCAAGGAGATCAAAATCGTACACAGTACTTTGTGGTCTCACAAATGCTCTGTGTGGTTCGACCCCTACTTTCCTCCTTCAAACCATTGAAATAAAGGTTAATATTTAATTTGCCTTCCTAATTACTTGCTGTAACTGCGTGTTAACTTTGTGATTTATGTACAGGGAAACCCAAATCTCTCTGCAGGCATCATTCTGCGGTCTATTTCCAGCAAAATAATATAACACTGCTTAATTCTTCAAACTCAAATGGAGTCAAAGTTTCGAAAAATTTGCTAAACTTTTACCCACTCATTCAACTTTTGAAACTATTTGTATTTTGGCATAGCCGTTTTTAAGAAAAAATCTCAGATCATCTTTAGAGAGTTTACAGATCAACCACAGAATCATAAGGTGATATTTCCATTATTTCATTTGACAAACCTAAGGTCTTTGTTGCTAAACTGTTCAGTTGTACTACTGGTAAATGCCAGAATTGGTTTCTTAAAAACAATGTGCCCTAATTGACTGATTGCTTGTGTTCTACAAAAACCAATTTAAATTCAGAAAATCTGGCTCAAATTGTCCATTGATTAAGATTTTCCAACATTAACATTTTTTTTAAAAAATCTACATTTCAGCTTGGCTCACTGGTCCAGTTACAAATGAGTAATAGATTTAAGCCCCACTTCAAGATGCAGACCCACAACCTAAGGCCATCACTTCAGTCCAGCTGTATGATAATATTGCATTGTCAGGGAAGGGTGTCGGGGGACATGAAACCCAAGGCTTTTTCCATTCTGAGCTCAGGATCCCATGATACTAATCGCCAAACCCTAATCACCCGTCGCCTGGAGGAAGAACGCCGCATCTTCCACCTTGGAACCATGCAACCACACAGGACCAATGTGGATTTCACCAGTTTCCTCATTTCCTCTCCCCCCACCTTAGCTCAGTCCCAAGTCTCCAAGTTGGCAGCGCCCTCTTGATCTGTCCATTTTCCTTCCCACCTATCCGCTCCACCGTCCTCTCCAACCTATCACTTTCACCCCACCTTCATTGACCTGTCACATTCCCAGCTGCTCCCCCAACCCCACCCTCCTCACATTTATCTCCAAGCCCTCCCTGGCCCACAAGCATCTTTCCTGATGCAGGGCTTACATCTGAAATGTCGATTCTCCTGCTCCTTGGATGCTGCCTGACCTGCTGTGCTTTTCCAGTACCACACTCTTGACTCTAATTACAGCTGAAGGCGAAACAGCTCTTGCAAGTATACCACTCTTAAATGCTAATACCAGATATTATTGTACAGAATTGTGTACCAGAAAGTGCGCTGAAAATAGATTCAGTTGTAACTTTCAGAAAGCAATGGATATATGCATTAAGAAAACCTGCTCTGGGGTATAAGACTGGGGGGAAAATTGAAAAAGAAAATTGAAAAAATTGAACAGTTGAGTGGAGAACTGCCATGGCCCAGCATGTAGCTCTCTCTTAAAAGTACCTTTTCGATCAGTAACCTGTGATGCAGAAATTCCTAACAAGGAGAAAGACGACACAGGAAGATCCAAAGACAACAACTTACAGCTGCCTGGTTTTGAGATAAGAAGTGTTGTTCTGTAAATCTTAATTGGGAGTTTTATCAGACTAGTATAATAGAAGGGAAAGTAACAGATAGGTTAGAGAAAGAAATTGTAATTAGCGGTTAGATAATTATTCTCTGTTTTATTTTAAGAAATAAAGTTAATTTTTACTTTGCATAGTTCTTGGCCAAGAAGAGCAAGAATGTGGACAGCTCTTATAGAGGTAGCTTAGCCATTGTGGGTTGAATGCTGTGAGATTCTATGATTCTATTTACTTTTGAGATTACTTAGGACAGCCATTATATTTAACTATGTAAATTACCATATTTCAAAGCAGATCACTGTGGACAAGACATTCAGAAGATAAAGTCCAATTTGGACGTGCCTTGTTCTTAATAGGTTACAACTGCTTCATGAAATGTTCAGTATATTTTTGTTTTGCAGGCAAATAATTCCAATCTCCTGATTGAAGATAAAATACCTACCGAAAGGAATTCTATTGCAATTAGAGGATGGCGATGAATGATTAGAATGGAGCGATATCGGTGGTAGCTGCTGTGCAGCTGATAACCAATCCAATGCTTAAAATATGCCCAATGAGATCCTGTAACTCACTGCAATATACCACTCCAAGTTAAGTAGTTTCAATCCTAAGCCACCTTCCTGAGATGCTCTTTCAACAAAAAAAAACTACATCAATCAAATATATTTCCTGAAGCATTATTACTACAGCTCGGAGTTGGAAATGGCGTATAATTATTTCAGGTAGATTTACTTAAAGTCATTTCCTTAGACTGTGCATAAAAACAAATCCATTTAATATGTTCTGAATCAGGGATACCACACATTTGCAACTGCATGGCGAATATGTAATATCAATGGAAAACGGCATATAGGTTAATGCTGTCCTGGGGGCAGAATTGCTCAAATCCTGCTCAGGTTTATACCGGTAAATGGGATAATGGATTTTCATGCCAGTTGTGATGCATTGGCCCACTGGCTGCTGTTGGTCCGTCTTACATTTGCAAAATCTTTTGTATGTGGCCCCATGAGGAAACCTTTTGTAATTAATCTTCATTGTCACAGAAAACTCATTGTAATGGAATATAAAAGGTATGTGACCTACCCATGGGGATATTTGTGTTTGCAGGTGTGTGAATGTGGGTGGCATTTGGAAAGAATAACCTATTTCCAATTTTGGCATAAAAATGATCACATTATTAGTGACATCGTGGGCTGAGAGTGGATGCGTAATTTCTACTTAACATTAAATAAGTGTTATTAAAAGAACAAATTAATAAACTGAAGCAGCACAGATTAACTCTTTATAATTATTGAAGTGGACACTCCTGAAACAACTCCCCATGTTTAAATGTCTGTCTTTGACCAGGTTTTTGGGCACCTGTATTCATATCTCCTTAAACAAAAGCAAATACGGCAGGAAATACTTCACAAATCAGGCAGCGTCTATGGAGACACAAGCATATATATCCTTATATGAGGTTAAAATCAAGTTGTGCCTCTTTATATTCCTGGCATATGCCTTGCCATGTTTTATAACATTAAAGATACTAAATAAATTCAAGCTATTGTTACAATTATACTGAGAGTCATAGAGATGTACAGCATGGAAACAGACCCTTCTGTCCAACCCGTCCATACTGACCAGATATCCCAACCCAATCTAGTCCCACCTGCAGCACCCAGCACATATCCCTCCAAACCCTTCCTATTCATATACCCATCCAAATGCCTCTTAAATGTTGCAATTGTACCAGCCTCCACCACATCCTCTGGCAACTCATTCCATACACATACCACCCTCTGCGTGAAAAAGTTGCCCCTTAGGTCTCTTTTATATCTTTCCCCTCTCACCCTAAACCTATGCCCTCTAGAATCATCAACCCCAGGGAAAAGACTTTGTCTATTTATCCTATCCACGCCCCTCATAATTTTGTAAACCTCTATAAGGTCACCCCTCAGCCTCCGACGCTCCAGAGAAAACAGCCCCAGCCTGTTCAGTATCTCCCTGTAGCTCAAATCCTCCAACACTGGTGGGAAATGAATGCAATGCCATAATATCATTAGTTAATAATGTTTTCTCTCTCCTCTAATCATCCACTCTCAATGTCACTGTTTGAATGTTTGCTATAACTTTTCTTCTCTTATGTTTTCTACTGCTTTAGAATTTGGATGGAACGAGTGAGTGGGGTGGGGGTGGGTAATGGGGAGGGGGGATCAATTTAGTTTAGTTGCTTAACAGTTATCATTTGGTTCAGAAAATATCAAGATCAGAGGGTTTGATCTTCATCTGGATGAGGCAGCCCTTCCCCATTTTAAAAAACAAGTCATATGCAGTGGTTTGGCAATACTTTAATAATCAAACACACTATCGAAGAGGAGGAGGAGGAGGAGGAGGAGGAGGAGGAGGAGGAGGGAATGAGATTACAGACACCAGCCTGCCAATTTAACATTAACATTGCTAAAAACAGGCACAAACCTAACACTCTCCATCAGCACCACTGAAGATAAAGACATTTTTTTAATAAACCTGTTCAGAAGTGATATGACACACCTCCATTTAATGTGAGATATGAATCCAGAGTATGCTGCTCTGAGTTTGACATGCTTCAATGAAAGAGGCCCATATTTTTGAATTAATCTGTTTGGAGATGTTTTGATCCATTTCTGGGACCAGTGGGACTTGAAGCCAGACTTTCTACCTCAGAAATAAGGGCATTACTGCTGTGCCATAAGTCTCATCAAGAGTAGGTCAAAAGAATTAAACTATTATGAGGTTCTCCATCTTTAAATAGACTTCGGTGGAGTGGTTAAGATGACCAATGGCATTTACAGGAAACTGTGATGAGAAATACACAGGAATAAAACTATATGCTTATAGGGTGAAATATGCAAGGTTAGAGGAGGCTTAGAAAAACTTAGTTTGAATGGTATGTTTCTATGCTGAAATTTCCTGATTTGTTACCATGCAGGTGGTGGACAGGTTTAGGAAGTCAAGAGATGAGTTACTCACTGTAGAATTCCTAGCTTCTTGTTCACAGTACTTTTATGGCTGATCCAGTTCAGTTCCTCATCAACGGTAAATTCCGGGATGTGAGTGGTAAAAGATTCACTGATGATAATGCAATTGAATGTCAAGAAGAGATGGACATAGTCTCTTTTTATTGGAGACAGTCACTACCTGTTTTCCACTTATCATCCCAAGCTTGGATAGTGTCCAGGTCTTCCTGCATGATGATACTGAGTGCTTCAGTATCTGAGAAGTCTTGAAGGGTGCTGAAAGTTGTGCAATTATCAGTGAAAATCCCACTTCTGACCTTATAATAGCCTTATAATAGAGGGAGAGTCATTTTCTTTTTAATTTCAAAATTATACTTTATTCACAAATATACCTTTATATGCATACACAGTCACTAAAGCAGTTCAGTTCTGTACAGTAGCACTTGGAGAAACAAACAAACATTGGTGTTTGGCTATACAACAAAACAAACCAAAGACATTTCTTACTTATTCAAGACAATATTTATAAATATTCGAAGCCGAAGCACTGGGGGTGGGGGTGGTGGTGGTGGTGGCGGGGGATACGTGATAATTGATTGGAACCCCATCTAACTTCAACAGAAAGTCTTTCACCAAGCTGATGATCCTCCAGGCAGAGTCGATGCTTGTCTTGGTGTATGTCCCAGGGAACAGACCATAGAGCACAGAGTCCTACGTCACAGAGCTGCTCGGGATGAACCCCAACCAAAACCACTACATCTTCTCCAGACTTCCTTTGCAAAGACACATTCCCAGAAGGAGAAGTGTGACAGTCTCTACCCCCTGTGCCTGCTTCAAGGGCAGTGTGCAGTGGTGCTGAGAGTTGGTGTACACGAAGGCTCTCACAGGAACGGTCGTGCCTTTCTCACCACCAACCAAGCGTTGTCTTGGTGCTCGTTAGAAAGTTCTGGTGATGAGGCATTCTGCCGAATGACTTTGATAATCCGTTCAGGGAACAACCCAACAGGATCTAGGCTGTCCTTTTCCTGCAGGATGTCGAGGACTCAATGTGCTGACCACTTCCTGGTGCACGTGGGCAAAGGTGTTTTACTTTGCAAATTTCTCCATGAAGGACAGGCGATTTGGAATAGTCAAATTAGTTGGAGCATTCCATAGCAACAAGGCCAATTCCATCCTTTGCAATGTCAGGGACAAGTGGAACCTCAATACGTGATGACACTTAATTTTAGTGTTTGCGCCCTGAAGGAATACACACAGCTTGATGCAGTCACACACAAAGATGGACACCAGGATGATGACAGTGTTGGGAACATTCTCTATTTCCTCCCCACTGCCCCACCCCCAGGAGTTCTGTACATGTTTTGTGCCCTTTGAGCAGGGTCCATCTGAAACCTCAAGATGAAGTGGAAGATGATTCGGGTTACTGCAACAGTGCAGGTTCAGAGAATGGGCCAATCCTGCGTCACATAAAGCAAGACAGTACCTCACACCTGATGACCAGGTCTTTACCCAAAGTGGAGGGGGATTAATTCTCCCAAAAGCTCAGTTTCTGCCTCACCTTGGTGATACGCTCATGTCAGGTTTTTGCACATGCCCCAGCCCCTCTGAACCATATTCCCAACACCTTCAGGTAATCTGTCCTTATGGTGAAGGGGATGAAGGATTGGTCAGTTCCCAAAGAACTCACTCTTGGCTTCACTCTTGCCTTCATTTATCATGGCTCCCAAGCCCAGTTGGAACTGGTCACAGATGCTCATGAGTCTGCACACTGACAGTGGATCTGAGCAGAAAATGGTGACATCATCCATGTACAGGGAAGCTTGGATCGGCTGGTCTCCGCTGCCTGGAATAGTCACTCCTCTCAAGCTCACATCCTTCCCAATGGACTCAGCAAAAGGTTCTATACAACACACAAATAAGGCAGGAGAGAGTGGGCTGCCTTGCCTGACTCCAGATCTGATCAGAAAACTTTCTGATTCCCACCCATTGATTGGGAATGTACTACTAATGTTGGTGGTGAGAAGTCAGATCCAACTATGGATTCCCTCTCTAAAGCCCCTTCCACGTGTAGGTTTGTGATGTCCTGTCAAAGAGGGAAGGTCATTGATGAAGCAGCCAAAGATAGAACATTACCCTGAAAGAATCATGCAGTGATGTCCTGGGATTGAAATTTGCAACAGAGAATGTTAAGGTGCAGGCTATCATCATCACTGAGGTCTTCAGATCTTCTTCTAGCAGCTCATTCCATACATGCACCACTGTCAGTGTGCAAATGTTGCCCCTTTGGTCCCTTTTAAATCTTTCCACACTCACCCTAAACCTTTCCCTCTAGTTCTGGACTCCCCCATCCCAGGGAAAAAACCTTGTCTATTTACCCTATCCATGCCACTCATAGTTAAAAATCACCAAACATCAGGTGGCTGTTGAAGGAGCAGCACTCTGAAAGCTAGTGCTTCCAAATAAACCTGCTGTACTATAACCTGCTGTTGTGTGATTTTTAACTTTGTCCACCCCAGTCCAACAACGGCACCTCCAAATCACGACCCTCATGATTTTATAAACCTTTAAGGTCACCCCTCAGCCTCCGATACTCCAGGGAAAACAGCTCCAGCCTGTTCAGCCTCTCCCTATAGCTCAAACCCTCCAACCCTGGTAACATCCTTGTAAATCTTTTCTGAACTCTTTCAAGTTTCACAACATCCTTCCTATAGGACGGAGACCAGAACTGCACACAATATTCCAGAAGCAGCCTAACCAATGTCTTGTACAGCCACAATATGACCTCCGAATTCTTCTACTCAATGCTCTGACCAATAAAGGAAAGCATTCTAAATGCCTTCTTCACAATTCTATCTACCGGAGACTCCACTTTCAAGGAGCTATGACCAGTACTCCAAGGTCTCTTTGTTCAGCAACACTCCCAGGGCCTTACCATTAAGCGTAAAACATCTCTATGACTTTCTGACAAGTTGTTAATTAAGCTTATCTAACTCCACACGTTAATTAGCAATATTAATTCACCTCACTTCTCTCATAAGAAATGATTGAAGCAGAGTTATAAATTGCAGGTTTTTTTCTCTGGCTAACTATACAATATTGTCAGTGACTGTGTATGAAGAATGATTTATCACATGGAAACTCTGTGGTGTGTGGATTTCTCAGCTTGAAACACTGACTCCCCTAGTCTTTCGATCTGCGAGCATACAAATTTTGAAAACTCAGGCTTGTTATTATCTAATAATTACTTGCTGAATTATCTCATCTTCTCTTGTCAATTTTCAGCCTAACTCACACTAAATCCCACTTATCCAACAATTTTCTGCTTAACAAACTACATTAGCTCTTATTGTGATAATACTTCAATGTTGAGGATGGTATGGTATTTCTAATGCTGGCATTTGTAATTAATTCCTTTCAATTTACTGAAAATTCAAAGTAGTGTCAGGAAGATAAATGATGTGTGGAAAGGTACAGCTATAACAATGACATTATTTGTCATGAAAATTAAAACGCTTGTGGTTAACATAGTACATATGTATTTTACTGGACTAATTCTAGAATATCTTCAAGAGTTTTTCATACAATGAAGTACTTTTATAAATCACTGTTGTATTATGGAAAGCACAGAAGCCAAATTATGCACAGCAAATCTCCATAAACAAGAAGACGACAAATGACCAGCTCATCTATTTTAGTGAAATTGGTTGAATGATCAATATTTGTTAGGACATCTGCTGGAACTCCACTGTTCTTCTCTGAAATAAATCTGTGGGTCAACTGAGCAAGCAGACGAGGCCTTGATATGACATCCTAACCAAAAGACTGCACACCTCCAACAGGGCAAAAGTGAGGACTGCAGATGCTGGAAACCAGAGTTTAGATCAGAGTGGTGCTGGAAAAGCACAGCAGGTCAGGCAGCATCCGAGGAGCAGGAAAATCGACATTTTGGGCAAAAGCTCTTCATCAGGAATTCCTGATGTAGGGCTTTTTCCCAAAACGTCGATTTTCCTGCTCCTCGGATGCTGCCTGCACACCTCTAACAGTGCAGCTTTCCAGTAGTATTGAATTGCTGATGTCAGGCTGAGCTCAAATCTCAACTGTTAGTGCAACTTAAACAACTACATCAAGGTTTATAAAAGACACATCAGTATAAATCAAACATATGGTCCTAAAGAGGGCAGCATTTATTCAATGAAGTTACTAAAAGCACAATTTAATTTGCGTACAAAAAATGGCTCAGTTTCAGAAACTGAAATACTGAGGATACAGGCGACTTAGCAATGAGATACGAAGTCATCCATTTAAATGAACAAAGCTTGGTTAACCAGTAGAACAACTTCAGTTTAGTCTACATTATGGTACTGTACCATGTGAGTTAAATAATTAGATCCAGTTTTTTTGTTTGAAAAAGTAAATGTTCCAATTTCTTCTGAAATGTTTCCCAAACTCTATTCTGTGGAACGTTATTCAGAATACAGCTTCAATGCCAAAAGCACATGTGCTTCATACTAAAGAAAGGAGAATAAGTTGAATTTAGATCTGATACTTTCTCTGCTATAACTGCTTAGTTTACTATAAGCACTGGACAAAAGCAGTTAATTCCCTTATGTTTGATATAGAGTATATTAACACAAAACCCAATATAAATATATATGCTTTATATTGTGAAGCAAATAATACATGCATACACCACTGCTTAGAAGCTTTCTGTGAGAAAGATGCAGTGTGTTAGATGGCTAAATGAGTATTTATTTTTCAGTTGAGGCAGCCACACGTTATTGGCATTGATCCTTATTAACAGTATTGGTCCCCTGGGTAAGTGATGTACAGCTTCCATAGAATGATGTTACATCTCAGTTTTTCCAAGATGGATATGTATCTTAAATCACTACTGTTAATTTTGCAGCAACTTACTGTGCAATCTACAATCTGTTAAAGCAATCCTATATGTTAGTTATTCACATTTTCTGCCAATCTTCATCTTCTCACTCACTTATGTGGTTATACCCATCAAGAACATGGGAGAGTAAGGAAACCAAACTGCGATTCATCAACTTTACAACTTCAGTCTGTTCAACAACATTTCCTTTACTAATTCATTCTGGAATTTTGGGTGTGGCTAGCAAGTACAGAATTAATTATTTAGTGCCCTTGAGGTGGTAGTGAATTGTCTTCTTGAACTGCTGCAGCCCATGTGACAAATGAGCTCCCATAATGCAGGTGGGTAGGAAATTATACAAAAATGATCTGATGAGAATTAAGCAAAGTAATTATGTATTTTTTAATTCATTCTGGGATGTTGATGCAGCTAGTTAGGTCAGAATTTATTGCTAATCCTTAATTGCCCACAAACTAAGGTGTTTGCTAGGCCATTTCAGAGACAAATTAAAAGTCAAACACATTTCTGTGGATCTAGAGTCACACTATAGGTCAGACAAGGTTAGGTTGGCAGATTTTCTTCCCTAAAGAAACTGGAGAGCCAAATGGGTTTTTAGAATTGACAGTGGTTGCCATTAAATTGGCTACTTAATTCCAGATTTTTATTGAATCAAATTCATTATCTGTCATGGTGGGATTCAAACCCTTGTCCTCGAACACCAAACTAGGACTTTGAATTACTAGTCCAGTGGCATTACCACTGTACCACGACATATCCAAGGCTGTATAATGTGTGACTCACATGTCGTAAAGTCTCCATGTATGAGGTGGCTCTTGGCCTTCTTGATGGTGGGCATGTGTTTGACAATTCCTGTTAAAGAAGCCTTGAGAGGTTACTGCAGTGCATCCTGTAGCCGGTACACACTGCAGCCATGGTACAGGGAGTGGACGTTTCAGGTGCTGCACTGTGTGAAGCTGAGACATATTAATGTGGAGCAAATAAAGGTGTTAATTTTCACTAACGTGTCTCCAAAGAATTGCTTGTATTGATGTTTCTCCAGAAATAAGTGGGGAAGTAAAAGACAAGAATATCCAGTCAGAAGATATATAATAATCAAACTTTTCAAAGACCCTAGGGAAACTGGAGGGAAAGGAAATGATGAGAGACAACGCAGATGTACAAAGGAGAGGAAGAAAAATAGGTAAATGGCAGTGCAGCATATTCCATGTTCTCATGTTGATGATTGAAAAGGTTAATATCATAGTGCATGAGGCAACTACAAATGTTCCTGTCCTGATTGTAACTTCAGGGAACTATCCTTGGAGAGCCACAGCATATCTAGAAAAAGGTAGAAGAAAGAATTAACCTGCAGTTCCTGGAACAGATGCAATACAGTATGGTAATCAGCAGGAGAGCCTGGAGTAAGCGTGGATTCATTCATAACAATTTTTACCAGCTGACAGCTGGAGGGAATATATGTATAATAAAGGACTGAAGGCAAAATTAACTGAGGACAAGATTGGAGTATTAGATATCAGATGTTTACAAGCCAGAGAGGATTTGACATTGGAGAAAGCAATTTAGATTGCTTGGTAAATTGTATTTTGGAGGCAAAACAGAGTGAGCTTTCAAGGGGAAAATGAGATGTTATGAAAAAAGTCCTGAGTGAGATTATTCAGTACATAGGCAAACACCCGAACAGTACAGTCCACCAAAATGGAGAAAAGGCTGACAAATGCTATACTGAAGGTCCAAGATGTGGATGGACCAAGTTATACAAATGTGACAACTGCCTAGTAGGGTAGCCAATGTGTCAAAACGTGGGATAATTTTCCTTTTAGGAGACACCAACAATTCTGGAAATAAATGTTGCAATGTCAAACTGGATGTAAGTGGACACACATGGAGTTTAAACTTGACACCAGGTCAGTGTCTCAATTTTATCACATCAGTTTTAATGGCTCAGAATGATTAAACTGCAGCCAGTCTCAATTAAATTCAGGGATCCAGAGGAACACTATTGAAGATAAAAGGCCAACTCAGAGCAAAGCTTAGATAGACGGAAAGAGAAATCATGGAATCTCTTTGTGTCTTTCAGCATTAAGCATATCCCCCATTAAAGTGGAATGCATACTTGAAGCTGAAATTAATTCATAAGGTCGATGGGATCGCAGATGTTGACCAAAGAAGTGAACTTTGAAGAGATTTCCCAAAACTGTTCACATGTTTGAGGAAATTGAAGGCAAAGTACCATACAACATGAAGGAATAATGCAAAATCAATCAACTCGTATGCCCAATCTTGGTTAAAATTAAAGAACGAATAGTTTTTATGCTCAGACAGAGGCCAATTTCACTGGTTACTATGACAATAAGATAGTGTTCTGGTACAGTTACAGTACCAAAAAAAGGACTCAAAATAATTTGTGTGGATCCAACTCAATTAAATATAATGGTTGAACATGACATTCATCAATTAACTTCAGCGGATGAAAATCTATCAAAATGAGCTAAGTGCATCATTTTGCCAAACTAGGCACGAACAGTGGATGTTGGTAATTAGTCTGGATGAAGACTCCAAAACGTTAACTATATATACTACAGCTTTCAGGAATCAACAGGTTGCCTCTTGGAAAAATATCTGCATCAGAAATTTTGCAAAAACAATGTTAAACACATCAGTGGCAGTGACCGGTTAAAGTGTCAGATGGATGACATACTAAACATGCAGCTAAAAAAGCACATGACCAAAGAACAAACATGAAGTCACTTCAGAATGCATGTCTAACACTGAATGGGAAGCATGAGATTCCAAAACCAAGAATAACATTTCTTGGGCACATTATCCAAGCTAGTGGAATCACAAGAGACCAACAAAACCTAAGGTTATATGAACATTCACACCACTCCAAAGACTCTTTGGGATGGTGATGTTTTAACCAAAATTCGCAGTATTAAATGAGCCTTTCAGGAAGGTACAATGCCAAGGTCAATAGTGGTGTGGGATTGTCAACAAGGAAAAAGCTTTTGACAAACTTAAGCAACTCCGATCTCATCAGAAACCTTAGCGTACTGTGGTGCACTTTCAACAGGATTGGGAACTGTACTCTTTTAGGTCCAAAATGATGGAAATGTCTAGATCAGTCTACTGTGCTTCTAGATTACCTACTAACATGGAACGACAGTATGCCACAATTGAGAAAGAAGCTTTAGCACCATGTGGACACACGACAAATGTTCAGATAATGAAATGGACATGCAGTTTAAAATGGCAACCAAATCAATCATTGGTCAATCTTCAGAATACAAAGAGAAAAAGAGTCAATAATATAGAATGAAGCTAATGAGCTCTGAGTGAACAACTGAATATGCACAATGTAGGTATCAAATGGCTGCTGACACACTGCTGAGGATACTAGCACAAGCGGTAGAGAAGATAGATTTAGACTTAGAAAAGGTCAAATTCTACATGTCAGAAATCACAAAGCATTTACCAGATGCAGAAAAATAAATATCAACTTTCAACATTTAGGAAAAGCCCACATGTGAAGAAAAGTGGGTCCTCAATGGAATTTTAATTGCACTAGATGGCCATCTACACATTAGAAACTTGAATTCCCCACCATATGAACACACCCAAGCAACATGGGACCTGTGGATTAAAGCTGTTTAACCTTTGGTCACATTAATAGAAATAATACAAGAATACTTGTGGTAAACATTAAAAACAAACCATTGACCCAATCAGGAGCGATCCAACTCCTTGCTCGCACATATTGCAGTCGGACTAATACTTACAGTTTGCACCAATCCTAATAAAATTCATACTCCACCATCCCATTGGTGCCTGCCAAAATCCCAATCTTCCTGGCTTTTTTTAAAAAGGTTTGAATTTGATTGGGGTGAGTTGCACTGGATGTGATGTCACTGTTTAGCAATGCTGCATGATCATGGGATTTTAAATTTCTTTCCCCTTGCTGCTGGTGTCAAATCATTTGTCTGTTTTGTTTAAAACACTAGGTGTCAACTCCAATTTTTTTTTAAAAAGTGAGCAGGTTTTCATCACAACTTCCCCTATCCCATTCACCCACACCAAGCCGTATCACCATAGGTAACCATTAGTTCAGCTAGTTGCTTTGCTTAGGAGGATACACAATCACAAAGTAGCATACAACATTAAACATTGCATGTTTGCTTCTAAGAGTTTAAAATTAGTGACTCTATAATTAGTGCCAAAATTATAGAAGAGCTATTGTTGTGCTGGTTAGGATTAAACCATAAACATTACAGTTAAGTGATGGTTTCTCTCCAGAATCAACAAGTAATATAGAGTAAACTTGTTTGCATAGCGCTGGTTCTGTGCTGATGAACGATATAATGGAAGATGGCCAAGCAGGTAGCAGCCCACAGCTCCAGCAAATCAAGCTAAGTCAGCAACTGGCCCAATCACTTGATTTCAAAACAGGCCAATAAATACTTTCAAATTACTCCTCACTTCTGTTATCTTATACAATCATATCACATGTGGCAAGCGAAGAAACAAAAGTACGATCATACATGTAACTGAAAGCAAAAAAAATTTCAAACTCCTTGAATACAAAGCAGAACGAGTTTGTAAGTCAAACAGAGCAAGAGGGGAAGCTGATGAATATCGTTGCAACTAAACTGACAGGTTTACTGAAAAGACATTGTATTTGTTAAGCCCGTTGAGAATTGCACAAATCCAACAAGCAGTGTGTTAACAAATCCACATGTTTACTATTTCAAAACATTGGCAATAGGTACTTGTCAACTTTTTAATAGTTACTGTGACATACCTGAGAGAATACTTAAGAAACACAATTTTTTTCCCTTTTTTTGCTGTACATGAATATTCAAAACAGACTTGCATTTTTATCACACTTTTCACGAATGCTACATGCTCCTGGTATCTTACAACCAATGAAGTAGCATTTGAACTGCAGTCACTGTTGCAATCACAGTTACAGTCTTGTTCTGCTTCAAGCCTTACATTTTCTTATCTAAAGGGTTAATCAATGTTTTTCATACATTGTAGCTTCCAATCTTTGCAGACATTGACAGGCTCACTGCTAAATGAGGCCAGAAGTGCATTTTACCACAATGAACTCTCATGCCACTTGCACAGCAGTATTAACAAGGCAACAAAAGCAGTTTCCACTGATCTGAAGAGCTTAAGTTGATGGGCAAACAATATTCAAGACGTGGAAGTAAAATACCCAGCAGCCGAGGGCATATTCCACAGCGAAGTGCAGATTGCAGACTACACTGTAGCCCTGGTGTATTGCAGCTGGGTTCTGAATGCACAGTTGGCATGTAAAATTACAAATTTAAGAAATTATGTGTCCTTCCTAGGATAATATAATATTTACATTTTATTACTTCCATTCCATGAAGCAATAAATTCATCAGTATGGGTCTTAACTGTTTGTAAGAAATCTCAGTAGTAATTAATACTTGACTTATTCTTGGTGCAGTATGAATGCACCTTTAATCAGCCTAAACATTCAATTCACTAATTTGTCGACACTTACAATGGCAAGCTAATTATGAACACTGAGAACTGAAGTTTCATGTTGCCTTAGATTTAAAAATACGCTAAATAAATCAGCCCGGTAATATAGCTGATAAAAAGGTTTGATTTGCAACTCATGAATGTTAGTTACTGAACTCGACGCCCAGTTCACAGATGACCTCAAATTAATCACTAGTTGAAGTACTTAAAAAGAATAAATGATTCCATTCTAAGCAAACATACAATGTGAAAGATTCAGACTAAAGGAGATAGATCACAATTACAAATTCACTCTCATTCACTGATGACAATGAGATTTGTCAGTTTAAAGAACATGTGCAACTCAGAGAGCGTGAATTATGGAATTAACATAAGAGAACATTTGGCCTTTGTGTCTTTGGAGAGACTCTGAAACAGTTATCTAATTAGTGCCACGCCTCTGCTCTTGCATGTAAGTTACAAATATCTTTCATTCAAGTATTCATTCAATTCTGTTTCGTAAATTACCACTGAAACTTCAATTCTTCTATCAAACAGGTCTTTTGAGACCATAACAACTGCTATGTGAAGAGAATCTCCCATGGATTTTTTTTTAAAAAATCATCTTGGCATGACCAAGATAGGAAGAGTGCAGTGACTCCAGTTAATGGACAATATAGAATAAAAATATTATACTCAAACACCACTATGGCCAGTTATGAGGTTTCTCTATATTTGACTTGGATGAAAATATCCATCAACTAGATTTCTTCAATAAACAGAAAATTATCAATTCACTGAAAATGCATCCAATGAAGATACAGAAGTGGTAAGAGTAGCAATCTGTCATATGAAAACATAACTGTTTAAATAACCCAAAACACACAAACACAAACTCTTCAAATAAAGGAGGAAAAAGATTTTCCCTCTGCTGATACTAAATTTGAAAAAAAGCCTCTTCTCGCTAATATTGGCTATTCTTGAAGGCAAAAACAATATGGTGTAGAATGTTCCAGAGTCTGTCAATCTTACGGTCTAGCCAATGTGATCAAATTATGAATGCCACACTGTGACTCAGGCCAAAATCTCTGTGCACTAATGCGACTGACCATGAATGGACAAATATGTTAGAACGAGGCATCAACACGAATAGCAGATCAAGACAAAAAGTCTAGCCCTACAAGAAAAGCTGGTCAAGCTCACACACAGCAATAACACGGACAATTCAGAGACTTGGATAAAGAACCTGTCTGACCAACCACTCACAGACATGGAAAAACCGTCCTAGTACAAGGGATGAACTTCAACCACAGGGATGCAGACAAAAAGGACTTCCTAGCAGCACTAGAATCAACCCTGAAAGACAATGGATTTACAGAAGAAACCCAGCAGGCCATCAGACAAACAGCAGCACCAATACCAAACAGAAAGAAAGAAGGGAACACCCTCAATATACTGGAAAGGAAAGCCCTGGAAGCACTTAGAAAAGACAGAAATATCATAATCCTACTTGCAGACAAAGGGCGCATGACTGTCATCCTGAACAGAACACAATACATTGAAAAAGCAAACACAGCACTCGCAATATCAACCAACAGGTGGCAATGGACCCGACTCCACAGCTAGAAAACCACATTACACCATCCCTCAGGAAACTACACAAGACAGGTGAAATTAACAAGATAAACCTCCAAAGTATGAAACCTGAAGGATCCAACACACCCCGTTTCTATGGATTACCAAAGGTACGTAAACAAGGGTCCTCTCCAGGACCATTGTCTCACTTCCCATTACACCGACATGCAGACTAGAAAAGGAACTGCAATGCTAACTGAAACATCTAGTAGAAGACTCAACCCACTCCTCCACTACGCCCAGGAATTCCTTAATATCATCAAAGAAAGCAAGGTGGAGGACAACGAGGTCATGGTTTCCTTTGACTTGACAGCCCTAGTCACATGAATAAACATCACCCTAACCAAAGAAACACTGTCCTCACTGCTAGATGAAACAAGGACATAAACACCTGACAGCACCAATTCCATCAGCAAAGACAGCATCCTCGAACTAGTAGACCTGTCCCTCACAACCCACCTTCACCTTCAATGACAAGATCTACAAACAAATCCGCTATGTGGAAGGAAACCCATAAACACAGAAACAACATCCTTACCGATATAAAGTTCATCAAAGAGGAAGAGAACAATAACAGGATTCCCTTCCTAGATGTCACAGTAGAATGAAAAGCCAATGGAGAGCTGCAGACCAGCATCTACAGGAAAGCCACACACACTGACCAGATACTCAACCTCAGGAGCAATTACCCCAATATGCACAAATGGAGCTGCATCAGGACATTATTTAAATGATCCACAAGACACCGCAGCACCCAGGAACTATGAGCAGCTGAGGTAAAACACCTGGACAATGTATTCAGGAACAAGGATAAGCACAGTCCCATGATTCCTGCACATCAGGCCTCAGAAAGAAGACACAACATGCCCAGAGACTCTGGCCACCCTGCCATACATTAAAGACACCGTGGAAATAACAACTATGGCATCATGGTAGCCCACAAACCTACCACCACACTGAAACAACTCCTGATGATTTTAAAGGACCCCATACCAACAAGCAGAATGAACGCCACATACAAAATACCCTGCAAGGACTGCAACAAATATTACATTGGACAAAATGGCAGGAAACTAGCCACCAAAAGACATGATCAACTATCAACATACACATAGACAAAGAGGGACACCAGTTCAACTGGCACAACACATCCATCCTGGGACAGGCATGCATGGGAATTCCTCGAGGCCTGACATTCACTAACAACTCCATTGATGAACACATCGATTTGGACCCCACTTACCAACCTTTCATAACCAGAATCGGAAATGATATCACCTACCACAACAGACCAAGACACATAAATAGCAAGCGGGACAGAACACCAGTGCTTCACCGGAGACTCACTGATGATGATACCTAGCATGGTGATGAAACGTCTGAGAACAAATCTACCAGCTCAGCTAGCAAACTTACAACCTGAACATGAACCAGAGCTACAAATTTTCTCCAAAATCGCGAACTATATTGAAACATTTGTTAGCATATGCAAAGTAGGCAAAGTAAGTTCCTGTTTCATTCGGCAAGTGTAGAATCATGATTGGCTGGGGACCCTCAGAATTGAGCTGATATCGCTCAGGATAAATGATTGTTCAAATGACTGACGAGCCCAATCTTCCAGAGGTTGTTTTGCAATGGGGGCAGATTTTTATGTAAAAATAGAATTTGAGGCCCCAGGTTGGTTTCCTACTTTTTTTCTGCTGTAACCATTCCACTTCTTGGCTAAATAAAGTTCACCCCGGTGTGCATGCTGATGGATCAGAAGTGCTGTAGTGAGCTACTGGCCATGATCTTAATGCCTCTACTATCTAAGATGACCTTGAGTTTTTTTCATTGGCTGACCTGTGTGAGCTGGAGCCAATGGACAGCTGGGAGAAGAGAACCTGTTGAGGAAAGCAATTTTTGAGTGTCCAGATGTAATGGCCTGTCCTTCGAAGTTGGTTCTTGAGCAGCACTGTTTGATGCTAGCACTGTAGATATGGTTCATATATTGATCCAGCTCAGTTCCCAAAAGTCTTTCCATTTGATTACCTGAATTCAGCATAGGCATCACTGGTGAAAGTGCTCAAAGATCTTAATATGAAATTGGTCAATGATCCAGGCTTCACTGTAATAGAGGATGATGGTCGACATAATCTTACAGAGCAAGACTTTTCCTCACTTTCTGAAATCCCTGTTATCAAAGACGCATTGTCACAGTTTGACAAAAGCAGTGCTTGTACTGCTGATTGGATTCTGGACTTCTTCATCGATGATAGTCCACTGGAAAAGGTGGTTGCTGAGATATGGGAAATGTTGCACATACCCCAGACTCAGCCCTTTTAAGCTGATGACATGGGGGAGATGTTCAACTGGGCTGAGAGGTCAGTGAGGCACCTACGTTTTGGCAATTTAAGAACAGGCGAAGCATCACACATGAGTTGTTGAGAAGGTTGAATGTCCTTCGCAAATGCTGTGCAAACTGAGCAATCATACAGCATTGTTACGACACGGGTTAAACTCCTCTGCTAATTTAAACCCGACACACAGAGAAGCTCATCTCAAGCTGTAATCTGTTAAATTTCGAGAGGTAAAGAACTATCCCAGAGGTCACTACTGAAGTAAAAATTAACAATTTTATTCTTTAAGTTAAACAGAAACTAATAAAACCAACAACTATTTATAACTCCTTTCTCTTAAACCGATCTTTTACCTTCCACTCTACAATACTAGTCCAAAGAAACCCAATTAAGATTTACAAAACAAAAATCATGTTTCAAAACCAGTCAGCTTTGTCGATTCTCCTTTGTAGATTTTCCTCTAGGTCAGTTTTGATGTTCTGCTGTGCAAACTTCTTATAGACAGGTACCTTTCAGAAAGCTGGATTAGTGGTGCTGGAAGAGCACAGCAGTTCAGGCAGCATCCAAGGAGCAGTAAAATCAATGTTTCTAGCAAAAGCCCTTCATGAAGACTTCGATTTTACTGCTCCTCGGATGCTGCCTGAACTGCTGTGCTCTTCCAGCACCACTAATCCAGAATCTGGTTTCCAGCATCTGCAGTCATTGTTTTTACCTTTCAGAGAGCTCTTCAGCTAGCAGTCTATTTGTTGGTATCCTTGGCAGTTCTCCCCCAGCTGTTCAAAATGCCTGGTTTTCACCCCAAAACATCAGATCATTTCATTGCTTTGATGTCATCCGAATAGTAATATTCAAATTCAGTTGGATTTTGGTATCTGGGGCATAATCTGATTGGCCGAATTTGAATTTTTGTTCCATGGCAACACAACTCCAACTATTTGCTTCAACCAAGTGTTACATTTTTACCTTGTTCAGGGCAGTCTGTGCTTTGTCAGTCCTTGCTAGCTTCCTCCCTCTCTTAAAGGTACCTCTACACCTCTGTAACAAGCCACAAATTGACAGTCATGGATGTCCATATTATGTTGTTGAATGGAAGTGATCTAGGTTGAAGAGCTTCCGGTTCTAAAGAAGAGTCATTTGATTCAATATATTAATTGTGTTTCCCACTTTGCAGATGCTGTCAGACCTGCTGAGTTTCTCCAGCACCTTGTTATTATTATTGAAGAGTTTCCCAACCAACTGATATTGGATGCTAGTGCCAGGTGGTAGGTCATCTCGGGATGAGGTGAATGGTTATATTTAGACAGATGATGAGCAACCTTGTTAGACCCTGGTCTGGGTGCAAAGGTGTCAGAATTAGATTAGGTTATATCTTCATACAGTAGTTTCAGTATGGTTTCAAACATCAGTGCCTGAGCACAAATGGATGCAAGCTTCCCTTTCCTCTGCGCCATAATAGTCAAGGACCACAGTGTGAGGAGAGATCCTGAACTGTAGCATCTGAAATGACTTTGAGGATGTAGGGTTAAGTTTTGGGTTAGAAGCAAATTCAATAAAAGAGAGCCAGTGGATGAGATCTATTTGGATTTCCAGAAGGTCTTTGACAAGGTGCTAAGTAAGAGCCCATGGTGTCAGAAGCAAACTACTGGCATGGAGGGGGATTCGCTGACTGGCCAAAGACAAAGCATAGGGATCAAAGGGTCTTTATTAGGTGGCAGTAGGTAACTAGAGGAGTTTCACAGGGGTCGGTGTTGGGCCAACAACTATTTGCATTACTGACATAGATGAAGGAACTGAGGGCAGTGTTGCTAAGTTTGCAGATGATACAAAGATAGGTGGAGGGGTAGGCAGTGTTGTGGAAGCAGGGAGGCTGCAGAAGCACTTGGAGAATCTAGGGGAGTAAGCAAACAAGTGGCAGATGGAATACATTGTGGGAAAGTGTGAGGTTATGCACTTTGGTAGGAAAAATAGAGGCATAGACTATTTTCTAAATGGGGAAAGACTTCAGGAACCTGAAGCACAAAGGGACTTGAGAGTCCAGGTTCAGGATCCTCTTAAGGTTAACATGTTGGGTCAGTTGGCAATTAGGAAGACAAATGTAATGTTAGCATTCATTTCAAGAGGTCTAGAATACAAGAACAGAGGTTGTACTGCTGAGGCTATACAAGGCTCTGGTGAGACTGTGTTTGAAATATTGTTATCAGTTTTGGGCCCCGTATCTAAGGAAGGGTGTGCTGGTGTTGGAGGGGGTCAAGAAGAGGTTTACAAGAATGATCCCAGGGATGAGGGGCTTTTCATATGAGGAGCAGTTGAGGACGCTGGGCTTGCACTCAATGGAATTTAGAAGTTTGAGGAGGGATCTGATTGGAACTTAGAGAATACTGAGAGGCCTGGATGTGGAGAAGATGTCTCAACTAATAGGAAAGATGAATACCTGAGGGCACAGCCTCAGAATGAAAGGACCAATTCTTTAGAACTGAGATGAGGAGGAATTTGTTCAGCCATGGAATGGTGAATGTGGAACTCACTGCTGCAGAGTGTTGTGAAGACCAAGTCATTGAGTCTATTTAAGACAGAGATACATAGGTTCTCGATTAGTAAGGGGATCAAGGGTTATGGGGAGAAGCAGGAAAATGTGGTTGAGAAACATATCAGCCTGATTTTATTCTCATACCTTATCGTCTTAGGAGCTGCTTAGCTTTAAATATGGCACTAGTGCCATGAGGCCAGAAGGATCATGCAATAACAAACACATGTAACAAAAATTAGAAAATAATTCGTGAGGTGACAATTGGAAGATTGAGTGAGAATAAACTATCTGAACCATGGCAGACCATGTGCCATGAAACTCATGTGACAAAACATTTTTATGGGAAATAGGAAAATTCCTCCACAAGTCATGATACTTGTGGTGTCCTGGAAACTTGCCTTTTAAAATTATCAAGTTATTCTAAGATCATGAACTCAGGGCTCAGATAAATAATAAACTGCATTAAAATACACAATATTGAAGAGTAAAATTGAAGTCACTTGGTGAAACCCATGGAAAGTATGAAAAATGAAAGAATTTTCATTGGACTAAAGCTGAACACTTTAAAATGAATCTATGAAGCAGAGCATTACATTGAAAATACAGCATAGACTATTCACAAATAAGTTATTCAGTCCAATACATAGCTGGGAACAATGAATGATTTGGGATGCTGGTTTTGGATTGGGGTGTACAAAGTTAAAAGTCACCCAACACCAGGTTATGATCCAACAGGTTTAACTGGAAGCACTAGCTTTCGGAGTACCGCTCCTTCATCACAACCACCTAATAAAGGAGCTGTTCTCCAAAAGCTAGTGTTTCAAATTAAACCTGTGGGAACAATGAAGAGCTTTCAATTTAATATATATTTTGTATTTCAAGAATGGGAAGGGGAGACAGTTTTAGCTTAATTTTTCAATTGCTCTTGGTGCCTTGCTGTTGAGGTGTCTGGAAGCCTGTTCGTTTACATGCAATTTAATGAGATTTTATAAGTCTTGAAGTGAAAAGATGGGAGTTATTGCTTGATTGTGAAAAAAAGATGTGCTTTCGCTCATGATGAGGGTCCTGGACACAATAACAGAGAAAAATCCAGGAGGAATTGGTCATTTTGTGTGTGGTTGTGCCAAATGTTGGAGGCCAAAGTTGCTGCTGAGATGAAAAGCTATTGTTGTGGGAAAGCAGGTAAAACTGCTTTTGTTAGAGGCAAAAAGGGTGGCTTTTAAGGCATCAGTCTCTGAAAATTTCGGGACCAAGGACTCATTGGTTTGTGCTTGGCTGATGATAACAAAGTGCAACTAGGAGTTTTTGACTTGGCATGTCGGGCAAGATAAACATCAGCTGGAGAGCTGGGACTGACTGTGAAACTGCTCCTCTAATGCTCCCATCTGCCAGAAACATGGCACAGAATGAAAAGTGTTTCATGTGGCACAAGTTGAAATATGTTAGCTTGTTAATGCAAAACTTATTTCACCTTTAGTTTCATGTGTCAGTTGGCTGTTCCATCTATGTTAACTTTAGTTTGCATGTTATAGGAAAAATCTTAAAAGGTGAAATCTTGGTTGGCTGGTTGGAAAATTAATCTCTTCTCAAATGTTACCAGTTTCTTGGGACTCATAACAGCATCAATACTACTTCCTTCAACAACCTACTTCTGGTAAGAAATTCCAAATCTACTTTCCCTTAAGGATAAAGACTCCATAACATTTAACTTTGTTTGCAACGGTCAATATTTTAAACAGACTACGTATACCAGACACATTCTGGCTATATTAATTTGCTTAACAGTGTAAGACAGGTAACAATGTTTAAAGTGTATAACAATAGGTCATCTAGTTATAGAAACATCATATAAAGTGGGTTCCTAATGTGCATTTGGTTGTAATTGAGGATAGTTTCTCAACTACACACCAGCAGCCTGTAACCGCATCTGCAAACATATGTCTTCGAAAATCACCTCCATCTGTACAAACAGACCTGAAAAATATATTTTAACTTAAAAAAATAAGCAAGAGGCATTCTCCTTCATAGTCCATGGTGCAACATACAATTTTCTGCATTTTCTCTCTAAGTCCATATAAAGATGGAGTAAATGTTCCAAATTTGCTTTAAGGTAATCCAACTGGACCAAGGAAGTAGGTAACATCAAATGTGTATCCTTATTTAACAAAGGAACTCTCTAGGAAACAATTTCATGTCAGCCATTTCACACTTCATCTTGTCCAAATTTAATTAAACAATCCAATTTATTCCAAAATCAGACATTTATTTGGAAAGAACAGAAAACTTACAATGGCAGCAGTTAACCAGGAATGAGATCAGTGTTTATTTCATATCTGAGCAATCATTCATTAAGATAAAATAGATTTTCAGGCATCACCCTATTGACTTGTTATTACCAGCTTTGATCAACAACCCAAAAGTATTATGGCAGGCAATTTTGAAATGAATGCTTAATGCTCACAATTTTCCTCTTAAATATTCTTCTTAGATTTTTAGGATTTTACATTTTTAGGAAGACAATCAGTAAAAGTGAACAGGGTAATCAAGAGTTAAGTCCACATGTTGGGATTATCTGACCCAGCTTAACAGCAATGCAACAAAGCTTTAAATTCTATATGGTTAAATTTCCATTATAAAAAAATTATTATAGCAAAATGGTAATCCTGCCTACCATCAAAAACAAAGTTAATTAAATTGTGTGAGCCAGGGAAAGTGCCAAAGATCCATCATTCACTCATTGATCACTTTAGTTATTACACTGGACCATATGATTTGCAACAAAAAAATAATGAAACTAGGCAACTCTGCTTCTGTAACCACTTCTGCACGGTATGTTCAATAAAATTAAGGAAAATAAAAAGGTCCAAGTTTTTAAAAAGTACACTGTGGAAGCCAAGATACTCATTTAATTACAATGCATTCTGACGGTGAAAAACATTTCTTCAGGATACAGTCCAAATGCTAATTTTTCCATGATAGTCTCTGGAACCTTCAGAACTGTTTAGAAATAACAACTTGTAATCCAATAGAAATACACTTTTCTGAAGGAAGTAGCAATAATTGTAGGTTAAAGTCTGTCAACTTGAATCTGAAGGCAAAGGTTATGATCCATGATGACATACACCTCAGTAGTTAGGACAATGCTGTGTGATAATGAAGGTTAAATTCTTTCCAAAAGTCACACAAATTTTACATTATATTGTAGTTTCTCAATAGGGTTAAGAAAAGGCAAGCAAACTGTTCCTAAACTTATTGATTTGTCATTGCTTAAACAGACACTGAAGACAGTGCAATGGATGATAAAGGAGAATTAAGAAGCTATAACCATAATGGAAGACTGCAAGAGGTGGAAATTCATTTCTTCAGAAAGACAAGGCCAGTGGCTGACAGAATAGTGCTTTTTAACGTTATAAAAAGAATTGGTAGGGTTTACATGAATACTACAATTTTGGAGGAAATCCATAACTGGGGGACACGCAATGATAAATCCTGGAGAAACAGATGCAGAGTGTAGTTAGGCTGTGAAATCTGCAATCAAACATTAAAGCGCAAGAAGAGGTTGTTTAAATCATGAAATCTGCACTGTTTCTTTTCTGAAAAACTACAGTTCATTCCACTTCTTAATTCTTTGCCTAGATCCCTATTTTTTTCCCCCTCGGCAGTATTCACTTTTGAAAGCTCCCACCAAATTGGTTTCCAACATTCTATCAGGCAATGTATTGCAAAGCACCCAATGAGTAAAGTTGTTGACATGGTTATCTTGAATGCATTTAAGGGGAAGCCATTTAACTACAAAAGATAGAAACAGGGTTAAGTAAAGCACAAAGCAACCCATCAGGTCCAGGGATTTAGAGGCTTTTAGTCCCATTAGTTTCCTCAGTATTGTTTCTCTGGTAATAGTAACAGTGTTTACTTTTTCTCCACTTTAGTTCCTTGATTATTCTGCACTTTTGGAATGAAGACTGATACAAAGTATTTATTCAACTCCTTTGCCTGGTTGCCCATTATTATTTCCCCAGCATCCTGGTCTAAAGGCCTATCTTCATTTTGCCCTCTTTCTTTCTTTTAATAAGTTTAAAGTAACGCTTACCTTTTTGCTTTCATACTACTTGTTAATTTGCCCTCAGATTATTTTCTCCTCTTTAATATGTTTTATGTCAGTTTTTGTGGGCTTTTTAAACTCTCTCGATCCTCTGACTTTTATATTTTTTTTCTTTTAATATGCTACTCCCCTTAATTTTCTTGGGTAACCATGGATGGTTTATCACCTTCCTGAAATCCTTCTTACTTACTGGAATATATTTATGCTGTGATACCTTATTTTCTTAAATACCTGCCACTGTTCTTCAATCATCTTTTCTGCTAAACTCCAATACCAATCTACTCCAGGAGAAAGTGAGAACTGCAGATGCTTGAGATCAGAGCTGAAAATGTGTTGCTGGAAAAGCGCAGCAGGTCAGGCAGCATCCAGGGAGCAGGAGAATAGACATTTCGGGCATGAGCCCTTCTTCAGGAATGAAAATGTGGCCCATGCCCGAAACGTCGATTCTCCTGCTCCCTGGATGCTGCCTGACCTGCTGCGCTTTTCCAGCTACCAATCCACTCCAGCCAATTCTGCCCTCATCCCAATGTAATTGCCTTTATTTAAGTTTTGCACAGTTGTTTCTGAGACAAGTTCCTCCATTTCAAACTGAATGCCAGGTTCTACCGTGTTATGGTCACTGTTTCCTGGGGCATCTTCTACTCTGAGATCATTTTGAGTATTGTCTTGAATGCGTATTTTTTAAAAGAAACAAAAGAAAATTGAGGCATGATCGATATGCAAATCAAACTGGGTTGCCTTTTCTTAACCTCATGAGTGCACAGCTGAATTGTTAAGACTCAAAATGCTTTCTGGGGATTTGCACATTTGCCATAATCCTGTGGGAGACCAAAGGAACCCTACAAAGATCATGGGGTTATGCTGGGATACAGCATAATACCCCAATCCCAATATCTGTTCTCACACTTTTCCAAAGAACTTTAAATTACAAATAGAAGCCCTAAAATTCACATTTTGCAATTTTTTTTATTGTTTCTACTCACAAGATATGCAGTCAACCAACATAACTTCAACGTACTCACTGTTCTAATGTAGAAAGCTTAGCAGCCAACGTCCACACAGCAAGCTCCCAAAATCAGCAATACGATAAATGATCAGATAAGAAGATTCCATCACATTGATTAAGAGGTAACTATTAGCTGAATTATCAGAGAAAGCTTTCTTTCTAGTTGGATCATAGTCTGCCCACTTGAAACAGTAGGTGGGTCTTGGGTTAACATCTCACTAAAACTCTCCTTCAGCACCATATTGTAATGTCACCCTAGATTTTGTGTTTTAGTCTCTGCAGTGAGACTTTAATTAAACCACAACTTTTGATATGCACATGTTATCAGTGAACATCAGCTAAAATTGCGAATAAAGAGATTATTGGGACTCGTCCAAATTACCAATATATAAGTCTCACCAAACATCAAACCAAAAGGAAAACTTGTGAAAAATCCATCTTTAGTTTAAAAAAAATCCCTTAGTATTAATCTTATTTAAACACAGATAACTGGAATCAGCTGAGTGTCTTAAAAGGATAATCAATTTTGAACTGCCCTGAAGAAAGAAAGGTTAAAGATGTGCAGTGCAATTATAATAACCACATGCCAGCAGAAGGTGAAGCCCTTTTAGGGACCCTGGCCAGAGCAATCAGACAGTAGAGAAAGAGACTATCGGATCTGCAAACCATCAAACTATCAAGTGATTTGTCACTCAAGAGACAGACAAACACACTCAGGTAATGTAGCCTAGTAACTACTGACTAATGACTCACAAAATATCTGGAGATCAACATCTTGCACAGTGTTTGAATCAGGTGCTTGAATACAATTTAAAGAGGCTATGTAATTGAAGGAGATCTGCCTTATGAGACATTCAAGGACGAAAACATAATCAAAAATCTGCTCAATACCAAATGTATTATACAAAAAACAATTTAATATTGTCAGTTGGTAATTTAATACTTTTGATAGATAAAAATGATAGAAACATAGAAGACATGAGGAGTAGGTCATTTGACTGCTCTGAATTCAATATGATTGTGGTTGACTTTATTTTAAATGCCAAACTCCTGTTCTCTCTCAGTATTCCTTGATGCCCTTTGTGTCTGGAAACCTATTTCTTTTTTGAAATATATTCAATAACTTGGCCTCCACAGCCATCTAAGATTCCTACAGATTCACCACCCTTTGAGTGAAGAAATTTCTCCTTATCTCAATCTAAATAGCCTACCCTATTATTTAAGAGGGTGGCCCCTGTTCTTGATACCCCTGACGTGGGAATCATCATCCTTTTTTTTAATTTTTTTTAAAAATTAGGTTACTTACAGTGTGGAAACAAGCTGTGTATCACTGAAAGAATATTGTACATTTCAATGACATCCCCTCTTACGCTTCTAAACTCCAGTGAATACAGGTCCGGTTGACTCAATCTCTGCTCATATGACAATCCTATCATCCCAGACATCAATCTGATGAACCTTCACTGCACTCCCTTGATGACAATTCCTGTATATCCCTTTTTTAGATAAGGAGATGAAGACTGCACACAATACCAACATGCAGTCGCACCAAGGCTATGTACGGTTCCAGCTGAAAATGTGTTGCTGGAAAAGCACAGCAGGTCAGGCAGCATCCAGGGAACAGGAGAATCGACGTTTCGGGCATAAGCCCTTCTTCAGGTATGGTTCCAGTAAGACATCCTTATTCGATGTCTTCTTAACTGCCTACTGAATTTGCATGCTTCCTTTCAGTGACATTATACAAAGACACCCAGATCTCTTTGTACATCAACATTTTCCAATCTGTCACCATTTAAACAATATTCTGGTATTCTGTTTTGGTAACAAAGTGGATAACTCCACACTGTGTCAGCCACGTATTTGCCCACTCACAACTTTGCTAAATTGCCTGAAAGCCTCTTTACAACCTCCTCACCAGTCACAATCCCACCTTTTGTACTAAAAGCTAACTTAAAAATATTACATTTGAATCCCTCATCCAAATCATTGATAAATATTATACCCAAGCACTTATACCTGCAGTACTCCACTTGTCAATATGTTCAACTCCAAAAAAAGACCCATTTGTTCCTAATCTCTACTTCTTGTCTGCTAACTACTTCTTAATCTATGTCAGTATATTATCATCAAGCCCAGGTATTTTAATTTTGCATCGCAAACTCTTGTGGGATTTTATCAAAGAACTTTGAAAATCCAAATGCACCACATTCACTGGTTCTCCCTTCTCTATTCTACTAGTTACATCCACTGAAAAATTGCAGTAAGTTTGTCAAATATGATTTCCATTCATAAATCCATATCAACTTTATTGATATTTCCTAAGCGACCTATCACATCCTTTAACATTTTCTCTATTACTGATATTCAACTAATCTGTTTTCTATTTTCATTCTTTCCCTCCTTTTTCAAATAGCGGGGTTACATTTGCCACCCTCTAATCTGTCACAAATATTCCAGAATTCGTAGATTTGCGTAAAGACTTGTAGCTCAGGTGCCAGCTGTTGTAGTTGTGGTTATGTTCGCCGAGCTGGGAAGTTGATTTGCAGATGTGTCGTCCCCTGTCTAGGTGACATCTTCAGTGCTTTGGAGCCTCCTGTGAAGCGCGTCTGTACTGACTCTTTTGGAATTTATTTGGTGCTGCTCCTGCTTACACAAAATCTTGTAAACTACCTTAGCCTTACACATGACGGGCATAGGGTCTTTTGTCCTGGTGAGTTGTCGTCTGAGCGTGGCTGTTGGTTTACGGGCTGTCATGAATCCCAGTGGTCGAAGAAGTCTGGCTGTCAGTTCTGAGGCAAATGATATGTTGGCCTTCATAGCAAGAGGATTCGAGTATAGGAGCAGGAATGCCTTGCTGTAATTATACAGGGCCTTGGTGAGACCACACATGAAATATTATGTTCTGTTTTGGTTTCCTTATCAGAGGAAGGATGTTCTTGCTATAGAGGGATTGCAGCCAAGGTTACAAGACTGATTCCTGGGTTGGAAATGTGTTGCTGGAAAAGCGCAGCAGGTCAGGCAGCATCCAGGGAACAGGAGAATCGATGTTTCGGGCATAAGCCATTCCTGGGTTGGCTGCTTGATATAGGAGGAGAGGTTGAATTGGTTTGATTATATTCACTGCAGTTCAGGAGAATGAGCAGGGGAATCTCATAGAAACCTACCAAAATTCAAATACGTAGAATGTTCATGATGACAGGGGAGTCCAGAACCAGGAGTCACAGCCTAGGATATGGGATAAAACATTTAGGGTTAAGGCTAGATGAAATCATTTCACCCAGAGTGTGATGAGCCTTGAAATTCACTACCACACAAAGCAGTCAAGGTCAAAACATTGTACAATTTCATAAAGGAGTTGGACATAGTACTCGAGGCTGAAGGGGTCAAAGGTTAGGGAGGAATAGTAAAACAGGCTACTCAGTCAGATGCGAAGCCATGACGATAAAGAATGGTGCAGCAATATCTGAAACAAAATATCTGTTAAAGTTGGGATGGAACCAGGGGATTCCTGCACTATCAGCTCTGTCTGGTGACTATCCTTATGGCTGTGCACATATTAACTGTTTTGTTACTGTAAGTGCTATCTACAAATATCTCAGCTCTGCAGATGCTCCAGTGCCTTCAGGCACTGCTCCAGATCTAAAACCCAGGTTTTAAGTTGGTATTTCCTGCACATAGGGTCATCCTAGACAGCGTAAGAACTTATCACAGAGTCACAGAGATGTACAGCACAGAAACAGACCCTTCAGACCTACTCGTCCATGCCGACCAGATATCCTAACCTAATCTAGTCCCATTTACCAGCACTTGGCCCATATCCCTCCAAACTCTTCCTATTCAGATGCCTTTTAAATGTTGCTTTTGTACAGACTCCACTGCATCCTCTGGCAGCTCATTCCATACACGCACCACCCTCCGTGTGAAAAAGCTGCCCAGGTCCCTTTTATATCTTTCCCCTCTCACACTGAACCTATGCCCTCTAATTCTGGACTCTCCCCTTCACATTTATTTCCATTAGTTCTTGTATTTTGCACATTATGTAATCTATGCCAAAGAGTAAACCCTCATAGGCTTTTGCAAGGTTTGTAGCTCAGGTTGAGGTTTAGGATGTAGGTTTGCTCGCTGAGCTGTAGGTTTGATATCCAGACGTTTCATTACCTGGCTAGGTAACATCATCAGTGGCGACCTCCAAGTGAAGCGAAGCTGTTGTCTCCTTCTTTCTATTTATATATTTTTCCTGGATGGGTTTCCTGGAGTTTGTGGTGATGTCATTTCCTGTTTGTTTTCTGAGTGGTTGATAGATGGCATCTAGATTTATGTGTTTGTTGATGATGTTACCTAGCCAGGTAATGAAACGTCTGGATATCAAACCTACAGCTCAGCGAGCAAACCTATAACCTAAACCTCAACTTGAGCTACAAACCGTCACAAACCTTGCAAAAACCTATGGGCGCAACACGCTACAACTGGCCCGTAGATGGGAAAGGAATGCCATCCGAGAGAGTTCCACCTGCGAACAACTGTACTACCTGCATGAATGTTTAAGAAAATCGGGACTGAAGAAAAAAACTTGACAAACTCACAAACAAAGACAAAACCGATAACACAGGGGCATGGATAAAGAACTTGTCAGACCGAACCCTATCAGACACAGAAAAACCGGTACTAGTAAAAGGACTAAATTTCAATTACCGAGACGCTGACAAGAAGGATTTCCTAGCGGCATTAGAAACCACATTGAAGGACAACAATCTCACAGAAGAAACACAACAAACAATCAGACAGTTGCACCTACTCTAAGCCGAAAGAGGGAAGGAAACAAACTGAATGCACAAGAAAAGAAAGCCCTAGAACACCTCAAAAAAGACAAAAACATCGTTATATTACCTGCAGACAAAGGGTCAGCTCACAGTCATCCTGAACAGAAGGGACTACATCGAGAAAGCCAATGCCCATTACTCGCAGACACCAACACCTACCAAAAGGTGGCGCTAGACCCAACCCCACAACAAGGAAACAAAATTACATATCTCCTAAGAAAATTACACAATTCCGGACAATTAAATAAGATGGAATTCCAGAAAATGAAACCTGATGGGACCAACATCCCATGATTCTACGGACTACCAAAAATCCATAAACCAGGAGCCCCCCCTCAGACCCATAGTCTCACTATCTGGAACACCAACTTACAGACTGGCCAAAGAACTACACGCAAGACTGAAGTACCTCGTAGAAGAGTCACAGCACTCCATCCACTCCACCCAGGAATTCCTAAAAATCGTCAAAAACACCAAAATAGAGGAAGACGAAACAATGATCTCATTCGACAACAGCACTGTTCACCTCCATCAACATCGACCTGGCAAAGGAAACACTTACCACACTCTTAGAACAGACCATCACACACACCCCAACCACCACCAATCACATTACCAACGAAAACATCATGAAGCTAGTGGACCTGTGCCTCACCACCCACTTCACCTTCAACAACATAGTCTACAAACAAACCAACGGCACACCCATGGGATCTCCGCTATCAGGATTCATAGCAGAAGCGGTAATGCAAAGCGGTAATTCATAGCGGTAAAGCGGTAGAACAAACAGCCCTACCAATCATCAAACCAAAAATGTGGGTTCACTACGTAGATGATACCTTTGTCATCACAAAACAAAACAAGATAGAAGAGACATTTAACATCATTAACAACACCCTCACAGACATAAAGTTCATCAAGGAGGAAGAAACTGACAACAAACTCGCATTCCTGGACGTCACAGTAAAAAAGAAAAGACAACGGAGAACTACAAACCTGCGTATACAGAAAACCGACTCTGACCAAATACTTAACTACACCAGCAACCATCCCAACACACACAAATTAAGCTGTATCAGAACACTATTCCAACGAGCCACCACACACTGCAGCACAGACGAACTTCGAAAAACAGAGAACCTTTCAAGAAGAACGGATACTCAAAAAACACAGTGCGCAGATTCCTCAAGAACAAACCACGACAAGCAGACCAAACACAGCCAGAAACCCTAACCACCTTACCATACATCAAAGTAGTTTCAGAAATGACAGCCAGACTACTGAGACCCCTCGGAATCCTAGTAGCACACAAACCCACCAACACTCTCAAACAAAAACTAACAAACTTAAAAGACCCAGTACAACCCATGGACAAAACCAACATCATCTACAAAATTCCATGCAAGGACTGCCACAAACACTACGTAGGACAAACAGGAAGAAAGTTAGCCACCAGGATACACGAACACCAGCTAGCCACAAAAAGACATGACTCTCTCTCCCTCGTAGCCCTACACACGGATGAAAAAATCCACCATTTCGACTGGGACAACACATCTATCCCAGGACAGGCTAAGCAAAGATATGCCAGAGAATTCCTAGAGGCCTGGCACTCCAACCACAACGTCACAAACAAACACATAGATCTCGATGCCATCTATCAACCCCTCAGAAAACGAACAGGAAATGACATCACCACAAACCCCAGGAATCCCATCCAGGAGAAAGATATAAATAGAAAGCAGGAGACAACAGCTTCGCTTCACTTGGAGGTCGCCACTGATGATGTTACCTAGCCAGGTAATGAAATGTCTGGATATCAAACTTACAGCTCAGCGATCAAACCTACACTCTAAAATTAAACCCTCATCTGATCGTCAAACTTCTTCCTTCTCATTAAACTTAGCAATTTAAGTCTGTACCTATTCACTCTGTCAATACATTTAGCCTACCCTAAACAAAAATCATAAAAGAACATTCTTTCAACGAGGAAAAAAGCAGGCCATTTCTATAGAATAGAGATGTGAACAGTGAACCCAAACAGTAAACCATTTAAAGGCCATTTTATTTATTCCTTATATTAAAGGAATGTTAATTTCTCTCATATTTCCCGGGGGTTTCCTGGGTCAGAGGGGCAGGATACAAATATAGCTCTAACATTAAGCACATGAACCTAACTTATTTGGAAAATGCTTCAGGAATAATGTCTCACTGTGCTTGCCTCCACTTGCTGGGTCTCTGCTTAGTTATGGTTCATCCAAAAATAGTAAACATCTTGGCTTTTACCAGACCCCTAACAGATAAGAGGATCTCAAGAGGATCTCAAAAGGACTTGGGAGCAAGATCCTGGTATTAAAAGAGCTTGGTCCAGCTGGAAGCATCAGGGTTATAAGGACTTGTCATAGCTTTGATATCACTGAAAGATTCAACTTTTCATTAGATCCAGAATCATAGAATCCCATTACATAGAAGGCCATATGATTCACCATGCCTGCTTAGACTCTTTCAAAGAAATATCCAAGTAATCAATACAGAACTTGAATATTGCTGAAAAAAGGCATACTTTATCAGGCATTTTACTGGACATTAGTTAGGATAATTCACATGAAACACTCAGTAGAGGAAAATCAACTTTTATACTGTATGAGAGGAGATTTGTTGGCAAGTGGACTCTGATTGATAGAGACATTCCCAAAGATAATAAACCCAGTTAATGATGGCTGACAGCTAACTGTCAAGCATTGAATTCTTTGCTTGAAATGTAAAAAAGAGTCAATCACCCTGGCAGAGTTGGCAGCAGCAGAGGCAACAGCAGCAGTGTAGTACGTGGAAGCTATGGAAATGATAACAGAAACAATCACAAAGATGTTAGTGGAGGAAGCAACAGAAATGGCAGAGGAGCAGGCAACAAGGAGCAGGATAGAGGAAGTGAGGATACTGTAAGATAACAAGCTTAAGCGGCAAGGGAAGTTCTTGGGAAAATTTTGAAAGTAAGCGGTAACATTTCTTGCAACTTTGCTCTTCATAATACATAGGAAGCTGCTCTGATATCTGCTTTTGATGCCTAATGTTTGAATTTGATGTCTAATGATCACTTCTCCAAATTTAAAAAAACTATAATTGCTTTTGAATACTTTTGAAAACTTCAATGACTCATGTACTTGTTGGACTGTAATGTTTATTGAGCACTTTTGATGGAGAGTTTGCATGGTTTCTGTGATCAACACTGGTCAATGTTTTCTGTGAGGAGACTACGATGACTAAAACAATGAGCAGCACGGTGGCTCAGTGGTTAGCACAGCTGCCTCACAGCACCAGGGTCCCAGGTCCCAGGGTGACTATCTGTGTGGAGCTTGCACATTGTCTGCGTGGGTTTCCTCCGGGTGCTCCGGTTTCCTCCCTCAGTCCAAAGATGTGCAGGTCAGGTGAATTGGCCATGCTAAATTGCCCAGAGTGTTAGGTGCATTAGTCAGGGGGAAATGGGTCGGTGTGGGTTACTCTTCAGAGGGTCGGTGTGGACTTGTTGGGCCAAAGGACCTGTTTCCACACTGTAGGAAATCTAATCTAATCTTGTTTTAAAAAGAGTTTGTGACACCATGCAATGCAAGTCGCTGAATGTTGTTTAATCACTTTTATCCCTCCATCCTTTCAAACATCCTTCCCTGTTGTTCTTTCATTCCTTTCCCTGAATCCACCCTTACTTATTCCTTGGCTTTATATTTGCTTTAATACTGCTACTTTCTAACATCTTTGGGTTTGTGGGTAATGCAAAGAGGAGCTGGAGCGGGTGGATGGTTTTAGAAACAAAGCCAATGAGTAGATGCGACAATTTCCTATGTCCAGTCTCTCAATCAAGCACCGAATGAGTATCTCTGATAGGGACCATCCACCCCCAACTGACATTTAGTGGTCTGTGCCCTTTAATCGGCCACATCAGGTCCTCAATTGATTGTGGGATGGGAAGGTAACAGCATACCCTTTTGCCACCCTCAGCCAAACGTAATTCATATGGATCTGGGAAGGGGAAGGAGTTTTGGTACACCGCCACCCTGCTGAATTAAGTGACCATCCTATCTCTGAGTTCACAACCTCCTGGAGTACATGATTCTACCTTGTACCTCCATTTCTCCCATATGGTGTCTGCTTTGCTGAGTATTTCTAGCATGTTGAACTTGCATTTCAACTTTGTGAATACTTGACTTCTTCAAATTGAAAGTTATGGCAACATCACTTCATAAACCAACAGTAGGATACAGACAATTCTTGGGATGATGGTGTCTCCAACTTTGGACTTTGCTACCCTAATGTGTGTTGTCTGCCCCTGACATGATGACACTCCTCCTTCAACGTACATGATATCCCAAAGGATCCTACACAAGAATAGCCGGACCACATAATCTTGATTCTTGATTTCTCTGCCAACTTATGACATGAAGCACTTGAGATATAATGATACAGATATAGTTAAATAGATGGAAATGTTTAACTAGAATATTACTTTAAATAAAATGGTAGAAAGTAGAATAAACAGACTTTGATTCTGGCCTCTTGCACATGCCTGATTGTTATCCATCTGCAATTATACTGTCAGCCACCTCAATACCAAGTTCCAAAATTTCTTCCTTAAATCTCTCTGTTTCTCCACTATTTTTAATACATTGCTTAAAATGTATTTCTTTGGTAAGTTTCTTTTCACTTGTCACGATATCTCCTGATGCAGCTAAATGTTAAACTAGGGTTGCTAATGCTCCCATGAAGCATCTTGTAATATTTTCCCATGTGAAAGGTGCAATCCATACAAGTTGTTAGAAGAAATGAGAAGAGAGTTTACGTACAGCTTTTTTGTACAGTGTGCATTTACAATCCCTTTAAAGGAAGATTAAGCAGGTTACAGCCTGGTACAAATGGTCATAGCTTTTTGGCACATGTTCCATTCATTTGTGTCTCAAAAGGTACAAGCAGGATCCTGAACAGTATACAGACCTGGTTTATGGGTTTAAATGGCCTACTGTGGGCGTACTATGCACATTGTATAGGCTACATGAAACAGTAGCCTTACATGCATAGGAGTAGACATGGCCCCCCTCTTTCCAACAACACCGGCAATATTGCTCCACAAGTCATCTGTTTTTGAATTGAATAATCACCCCTCAAGAGACAGTGTACCAAATGCTTTACTTTTATTTCCTCTTATGGAATCAAGGCATAGCTCTCTTTTGTGTCAAAATGGGTTAGAATGCTAACTGAGAACTGACAGTTGTGACAATTGAGGTGGAATCTGAGACTAATGAACTAGCACAAGGGTGTTTAGTTATATTCCCAATACTAAAACAAAGATAGCGATCATCCTCAAACAGAAAAGGCTCTTGGAATTTTATTCATATTCTTTCATGATTAAAGTCCTTCAGAGCTTAATCTCCTGCATTTGTTACAATGAAAACTGAATGGACAGTTAAATTCGCATTTAACAGCGAATGAATACTCAATCTTCTTCAAAACTCCTAGAAGTTTTTCACTGTTGAAACCTATCATTTTGGAAATATTTTCCAGCACCCGCAGAGGGATTCTGGGGAATCAAAGAGCTTTCCATCCTGAAAAATGACTTTCCACATGGACAGCCCTTTGGCATTAAACAACTGCTGATATCTACAACAGCCTCACAGAACGTTAACAGAAGTAAGCTACAACCTGCATTTTGACTCGGAATGACAGTCTATTTCTGTACTTCCAACCTCTACTTTTATTCTATTATTTCACTGAAGTATTACTTTCCCAATGATTTGGTATATTGCAGCTGTCCTTTTTTTCAGGTATTGTATTTCTTTTGTTGGAGTTAAAGTTACAGCATTTTTTATTTAAATGTTATTGAAAATACCACAACATACACAGCCAACTATCTCAATCAAAAGTTTTTTTTAATTGAAGCATTAAACTGTTAAAAAGAAAACATTTCCAAGGTTTGGTTTTAAAGTAAAATTTCTTGTCCACTCAAGATGTAAAATGAGGCAAGGTTTTAAAATGTGATGCGTATTTTAGAGTAGACTGTAGTAGTGTGAGGGAATCAAATCTTGACATGGAAGTCAACATCAGGAATGGGGAGGAAATGATGGGAGACTTCAAAATTACACTTTTGCCTGAACCAGTAGCAAAGACATCATTATTTACTTTCCTGTCTGTATTTTGAAGAGATTTGCACAATACTTAAGGCAGACAGAATATTGGGGTTTTTTTGTGGCTCAGTGTCACTGGTTCATACTGTTCTGTAAAGTGTGGTAGGAGGTTTATTACATTAGAGACATCGTGCAGATGTTAATCCAGACCACGCAATATGATTCATTCATAGTAGTGACACCTTAGTGCCAGATCTGTCCAATTGAGCACTAGGGTCACTTCTGTTATATGCTGCCAATCATATCTTCGAAGTATATGGAGTGTTTTGGGGCTCAATGATCTAGTGAATGCAAGAATAGCCACTTTCTGGTCCAAAGAGTAGAGTCTTAAAGAGTGTAAATGAGTAGGCACTATATAACAACCTAGCTTTAGGATTGTTTCCCACACGATCTTACTTTACTCTCCTATCAAATCTGCATGACATCATCACAGTGGCTTATTCCAATGAATTAAGTATTAACCTTTTCAAACCCTTCTGAACCCAACTTTGACTCATTTGCACGTCTTTAAATACAAGAGGACACAGGTTTCAAGGGAAAAACTAGTAAAACAAAACAACAAATTGCAGGATAACTCAAGATGCAATAGAACACAGTACACAGTTTCTAATTTGTGGGCTAGCACCAGGAGTAAACAATTACCAGAAGCAATGCCCACCTGATTCACAATCAAGACTTACAGGAAGTGAACTTACTACCTCTACCTTGTCTTGCATATATGTAACTCCAGTCCTGTCCAATGTATTGATTTGTCAATGTCCTTTGATGTGGTGAACAAATCACTGATTTAAACAAGTCTGCAGTCCAGCGTTACTTTTCCAGGGCACAAAGGAATTGACAATAAGTGTAGCCTCATTAGCAATGCATGGATACAAAACACACTTATATCTATTAAAATAATGTATATTTATTAATAACATATGGATCATGCAATACAAATAACCACCAATTACAATGCCCTCATTTAATTAAGTCTCCAAAGTCAAATTCTGGGCACAAGTTCAAATTTGCTGGTGGTGCTATTACATTTGTTGCCTGACAAATGTGAATTGGTACTCCTGTTCATTTTCTGCTTCTTCCTTCTCCCCTGTAAATCCATTTCTGAAGACAAAACCTATATCAAGCTAGATTTCCATCCGTATGGATTAGCCTTTGCTATGGCTCAACAGTGGATTACTTTTAGTATAAGCTTGATTATAGAATGCCAATAAGCGGATTCAGTCAGGATGCTTCACAGCTAAATTAAAACAAGTCTTTACATACGTTATATTTAATCATTTCCAAAAAAAGGGTGATAGCTTTCGCTATTAACCAAGAATGCTAATTAACACCAGGAGAAAGAGGCAACACTTAAATAGGACTGAATTACAATTTGTAGAACAAATGCTGAATTTATAGTAGTCCAGTCGACAGTATTTTCTTTGAAATCAATAACTGAAATGAATAGCAGCTGAAAGTAAAATGAAAGCTACACTGTGCCCAAAATAATATACTCTCTATTTTCATTATACTAATTTGCAAAGAAATATAATACTTTTGTGCACACTGATAAAACCAGTTACAATGTTGGTTACATCTAAACTGCTTAAACTATCCCCAAACATGTACAAAGACAAAATAACACCATCACCTCCCAAGGTCTCCTTCAAGTCACATGCCATTCCAACCTGGACACATATCATTATTGCTTCTTGTTGGTTGCAATTTAAAATTATTTAGTCTCGATTCATCATTGTGTCATCTACAATGGAGACATCTGCAGACTGAATGATGGATTTGTGGGACACCTCCAGTCAGTCGGCAAAGGTAACCCCAAATGTTGACTTCCAGTCAACTTTCATTTAATTTACCATCTTGCTCCCAAACTGACCATTCAGTCCTCAGCCTCCTGCAATTTTCTAATTAAACTCAACTTAACTTCAAGTAATTGCATCTCATCTTCCAATGATACAGTCTTCCATTCTTAATGTAGAATATACCCATCCTGAATGATGATGGAGCCCAGTAACTTAGTGCAAGAGACAAGGCTAAAGTATTTCCCTTGCTTGAAGTATTTTATCTTCCACTAGAAATGCAAAGTGGGCGATCTATCTCAGCCTACTCCAGAGGTCCCCAGAATCTCAGATGCCAGTCATCAAACAATTCACTTCACTCCATGTGATATCGAGAAACGAATGAAGCCACTGGATACTAGAAAGGATATGGGCCCTGACAACATGCTAGCAAGAGTACGGAGGGTTTGTGCACTCAACTAGCCACATCGCAGCTTGTGTCCAGTGGTAACACGGGCATCTATCCACAAAGTGGGAAATTACCCCAGGTGTCCAAAAACCAATAAGAATCCAACCTGGAAATTATAGTCAGATCAGTCTCTTGATCATGAGCAAAGTTAGCAAGTTTTGAGAAGAGTTGTAGCTCAGATTGTGGTTCTTAATGTAGGTTTGCTTGCTGAGCTGGAAGGTTTGTTATCAGACATTTCGTCACCATATCATCATCAGTGAGCATCCAGATAAAGCACTGGTGGCATGGCATGCTTTCTATTTATGTGTTTAGGTTTCCTTGAGTTGGTGAGGTCATTTCTTGTGGCGATACCATTTCCAGTTCTTTTTTTCGGGGTGGGGGGGGATAGTAAATGGGATCCAAGTCAATATATTTGTTGATAGAGTTCTGGTTGGAATGCCATGCCTCTAGGAATTCTCATGTGTGTCTCTGTTTGGCATATCCTAAAATGGATATATTGTCCCAGTCGAAGTGGTGTCCTTCCTCATCTGTATATCAGGATACAAGTGAGAGTGGATCATGGCTTTTTGTGGCTAGTTGATGTTCGTGTATCCTGGTGGCTAGCTTTCTGCCTATTTGTCCAACATAGTGTTTATTATACTTCTTGCAAGGTATTTTGCAAATGACATTAGTTTTGCTTGTTGTCTGCATAGAGTTTTTCAAGTTCATTAGCTGCTGTTTTAGTGTGTTGATGCGTTTGTGAGCCACCATGATGCCAAGGGGTCTGAGTAGTCTGACATTCATTTCCGAGATGTCTTTGATGTAGGGGAGTGTGACTAGGGTTTTTGGATGTGTTTTGTCTGTTTGTTGGGGTTTGTTGCTGAGAAATTGATGGACTGTGTTCATTGGGTGTCAATCATTTTGAATACACTGTATAGATGATTTTCCTCTGCTCTGCACAGTTCCTCTGTGCTGCAGTGTCTGATGGCTCGTTGAAATAATGCTCTAATGCAGCTTAGTTTGTGGGTGTTGGGATGATTGCTTCTGTATTTGTCAGTATTTGCTGTTTTCCTGTAGACACTAGTTTGAAGGTCCCCATTGGCTATTCACTCTACTGCTAAGCAGAATTGGAAGGTATTGGAGCAAAGTATTGGAAGGGGTCATTGACAGTTCTATTTAATGACACTTGCAAAGGAACAACATGTTCTCTGCCATTCAGTTTTGGTTTTACCAAGGCCACACAACTCCTGACCTCATTGCAGCTTTAGTTCAAACATGGACAAAACAGCTGATCTCCAGAGGTTAGGTTAGTGCAATTGCCCTTCATATCAATTGTCCTTCTCACCCTAAACCTATGCCCTCTAGTTCTGGACTCCCCCACCCCAGGGAAAATATCTTGTCTATTTCTTTCAAGTTAGTGTCCCAGGCTCAACCAACTTCAGCTGTTTCAACAATGTCTGGCTCTCCATCTTAAGCTCAGCAGTAGGTATGTTCATTGATGATTGTGAAATCATCAACACCATTCACAACTCCTCAGACACAGAAGGACTCCAAGTCGAAATGTGGTAAGACCTGCACAACTTCCAGGCTTGGACTAATAAGTGGCAAGTGACACTCGTACTACACAAGTGTGATGATACTATGGTTTTAAGGAGGTGTATTTTGTCCTTTTTTTTTGAAGAAAGATTTTGAGCCTCGGTGAAAAGCTGTCTCTTCCAAGCTAATAAACAGCTTGTGAGGCCTTGGGGGTTTCTTAAAAAAAAAGTTGGAACAATAAAAGCAGCATGAACGAATAGAGTCAAGCTACTATACCTCTCTCTCGACAGGAGTTTTCTCTTAGTGTTCTTTTCTCCTGGACTGGAGAAATATCGCATGTGAGACAATCTATTTTACTGAATTTGCCTTTGCCAAGGGTGTGTTTATTGAATGTTACTATATTGGAACAGTTGCTGTTTAGTAGTTAACTAATCCATTTTTCTGTTATATTTTCCAATAGATTTAAAGTTATACCAATTCTTCTTTCTTCTGTTTGTATTTTAATTGTACGGTAAGAAGAAAATGTAGTTTGCTTAAGGCCAAGTAGTGCAACCAATCGAGTTACATCTGGTACATAGCACCTTACCCTTGCCTTTAAAAAAGATACAAGTTAGGGTCTAGGCTATCTCTTTGATACGTTTGAAGGGGTTTGGTCTGGCCCATTATACAAGTACAAGGCAATGGCCATCACCAACAAGAGAGAATTAAACCATTGTCCCTTAACATTCAGTGTCACTGCTTTCCCCCAACATCATCAATATCCTGGGTTTACCATTGCTTGGAAACTGAGCTGGAAAAGCCATATAAACAATATAGTTTAAAAAGCAGATTAAAGTTCAAAACTATGTGGTGAATAACTCATCTCTTGTCTCCTTAATACCTGTCCACCATCTGCAAGGCATGGGTCAGAACTGTGATTAAATACTCCCCAAGTGCCTGAATAAGTGGAGCTCTGACAATACTCAAGACGGTTGACACTATCCTAGACCAAACAGCCTGCATGACTCCAACCACATACATCAACTTCAACATTCACTCCTTTCACCATGAACACAGAATGGGAGCAGTGTGTACCATCAACAAGGGTGGCACAGTGGCTCAGTGGTTAACACTGTTGCCTCACAGTGCCAGGGACCCGGGTTCAATTCCAATGTTGGGTGACTGTCTGTGTGGACATTGCACATTCGCCCTGTGTCTGCGTAGGTTTCCTCCGGGTGCTCCGGTTTCCTCCCACAGTCCAAAAATGTACAGGTTAGGTGAATTGGCCATGCTAAGTTGCCCATAGGGTAGGTTATTAGTCGGGGTAAATATAGGGTAGTGGAATGGGTCTGGGTGGGTTAGCTTTTGGAGGGTTGGTGTGGACAAATTGGGCCAAAGGGCCTGCTTCCACATTGTAGGGATTCTAATTCTAAAATTCTAAACAAGATGACAGTCTTTTCCAAATCCATGACCTCTATCACCTAGAAGGACAAAGGCAATTGATGCAGGGAACTGCATTACTTGCAGGTTTTTCCTCCAAGCTACACGCCATCCTGAATTGGAACAGTATCAATGTTCCTTTACTGTTGTTGGATCAAAACCCTGGAACTTCCCTCATAATAGCCCTGTCGGTTAGCCTACCCCGGAAGATAGCAACCACCTTCTCCAGGGCGATCAGGGTTGGAAAATGCATGATGATCTTGCCAGCAACACCCACATTCCATCAAGTAATGAAAACAAATCACCTTCTCAAGGGCAATTAAAGGGAGACAACAAATGACAACTCTGCTAGTGACAGCGACATCCCCAGACATTTTAGGTGATTCTTGTACAGCAATTTCAGTACCAAAAGATGTATTTAATAGATTTTCAAACACACAACCTTTAGGGTTTTGTTTTGAATGTATTTAGTAAACGGAAGGGAAGAAGAAACTACAGTAATTGTTGATATGTGGTAATGAACCTAAAGCAGAATTGGGTCCTGCAGTGAAAGATGAGTTTCATATGTTTCCAAATGTACAACCTTTAGGCTTTCAGTTTTAAGAAGTTCTATATAGTAAACGGAAAGAAAATATCATTATTACGATAATTGTTGGTTCATGTGGCAATCAGCCAAAGAATAAATGTAAATATTTACCTTAAAACTGTAGGGGCATTACAACAGGAATTATTACATTGCCTGCAGCGAGGCAAGAAATTCTACCATATGTCTTTCATTTCTCAGCTGCGCATCCAACAAGCAAAGCCATCTCTGTGACATGGATCGGCACTTCACACTGTCAGCTGGCCTTTCAAACAGCGGTATATTTAAACACCTACTGGTCAAAGTAGTTAATGGGAAACTCTCTGCTAGTCATCTAAACAAATCTATGCTTTAATCCGTGATTAAAAGTTCATTCAGATGTTTTTTATTAGAATTTAAAAGGAAATCTATTTTTGTGGGTATATTACCTGCTTTGTCTTGTTTCCCTTCATTAATCCTTTCCTGTCTGACAGATCCTGTCCTGATCTGTCCTGTAGCCCAGGCAGTTGGGGAAAATGAAAAAAAAAATAGCTTTCAAGCCAACAAATCACTATGAAGACGACTCATATTTACACACTGTTCTTCACAATATCTGGACACTCAAAAGCATTTCAGAACCAATGAAATAAAGTGCAGTCACTGTTGTAGCATAGCAACTTGACAACTCATTTGCCCTCAAAAGCCTGCAACAACTAGCAATGAAATAACATCTGCAGTCATTGTTTTTACCAAGTTACTGGATCAGCTGTTTTATTAATATTGAGTAAAGTACAAATGTCGGTCAAGGTATCTATAGAACATTCTTGCTCTTCAAGACTGTCATGGGATGTTTTATATCCATTTGAGAAAGCAGTTAGTTTAATATCACATTCAAAACAATACACCTCCAAATATGAAACGCTTCCTCAATACAATGCTGGAATGTCAGTCTACATCTTGTGTAGTCCCTGATTTGGGCATAAATATCTGTTGGATGGACATTCACCAGGGTATCCATGATTGAAAGGTAATTGGAAGTTGGGGTAGAAGATGTTTGAATTGTCAAGTAATTGAGGACTTGGTTCAGAAGATGTTGTTATTACCCTCAAGATTTTATTTCAGGATAGTCATCAGCTGGTTGAGGCAATATTAACGGCAAGAATTAGATCCACCAAAAATTTCTGGATCTGATATTCTTGACTTTCTCCTTCCCAAAAATACGGCAACCCTGTGAGTTCTGTTTGACTGGGTCAAAATGCCTCTGAGGTTTACCAAACAAGATCGGAAAAATGGCTCAGTTCCAAGATCTGCCACGGTGTTGGACAATAAAACAAGCGCAGAAATAAGGTCTCTGATGTTTGCAGTGACATCCATAAAGCTTCCAAACCTAAACATGCCAAAAAAAATCAATTAAAAACCTAAGTAATTTTTGTGTTGAAACCTTTCAGACACTGATTGCCAACACAAGGCACACTTCACATTTTCTTTCAGACAATCTATCATCCAAATGCCAATCTGTCAAAATGAAGTACTGTTCAATCTTATTTCAGTGATAGAACAGACAGCAGTACAGCACAGTACAGGCTCTTCAGCCCTCGATGGTGAGCCAGCATTTTATCCTACTCGAAGATCAGACCAACCTACATACCTTTCATTATACTAACTACCATGTGCCTATCCAAGAGTCACTTAAATATCCCTAATGTTCCTGACTCCACTATCACTGCTGGCAGTGCATTATGCACCGACCACTCTCTGAGCAAAGAACCTGCCTGTGACATCTCCCCGAAACCTTCCTCCAATGATCTTAAAATTATGCCCCTTCATGGTAAACATTTCTCTGGCTACCCACTTTATCTATGCCTCTCAACATCTTACAAACATCTATCAAGTCACCTCTCATCATTATTCTCTCCACTAAGAAAAGCCCTTGCTCCCTCTACGCCACTGTACCTAGAAGGAGAAAGTGAGGACTGCAGATGGTGGAGATCGGAGTCAAGAGTGTGGTGCTGGAAAAGCACAGCAGGTCAGGCAGCATCCGAGGAGCAGTAGAAACAACACTTTGGGCAAGAGCCCTTCATCAGAAATGGCTGATCACAAATGGCTTTTCGAGCACCACACTGTATCTAGACGCCATTAGCAACGTTCTTTGAAAATTCTCATCTTTGCTTTTTAAATACCTCTATGGCCTCGTCCATTCCAATGTCTGTAGCCAAAGCCAGCCCTACAACACTGAGATCTCTGTGTTTCTCCAATTTTTCTTTTGGTGCACCATGGATTTTCTCTGACCTACTATTGGCAGTCATGCCTTCAGTAGCCAATGCTCTAAGCTGTGGAATTCCCTCTGTGAATCTATCTTACCTCCAGTAGTCATGATTTGGAGATGCTGGTGTTGGACTGGGGTGTACAAAGTTAAAAATCATACAACACCAGGTTATAGTCCAACAGGTTTAATTGGAAGCACACTAGTTTTCGGAGCGACGCTCCTTCATCAGGTGATAGTCATCACCTGATGAAGGAGCGTCGCTCCGAAAGCTAGTGTGCTTCCAATTAAACCTGTTGGACTATAACCTGGTGTTGTATGATTTTTAACTTTACCTCCAGTAAAATGCTTACTAACACCTACTACTTTGACCAACATTGATATCTCTCCTGTGAGTTGAATATTGTTTGAAAACGCCAGTGGGGCATTTTACTATGTTAAAAGTGCAACATAAATGTAAGTCATTATTTCTTTGAATCTTCACATACAAATTTGTGTTTTAATACATGTAATAAGGTTCTCAGTTCTTTACCAGATCTAACTTTCACAAGACAGTTAGATTGCCCATTGTGGATATTCTTCCCTGTCCATTAAAAAAGGCTATCAGGAGATAAATCAATGCTGAAGGAGTGTGGAGGTGTGCTTCGATATTGTTTGAGAAGGCTGTAAAACTGGGCTGTGTATTTGCAACATCATTTCTTTGTGCCTGACATGTTGATTTTCAAAAAAAGGCAAGTTGTTTTGCTGTACTTGTCGCAAGGCAGCTTTCCTTGAACAAATTATCTCTGGAATCCCTGGCTTTCACTGATGTTCGCAGGAAAAAAAGAACAAGTACACAAGAATACGCTCAAATATTGTTGGAAAATGAGTTGAAATGGAAGGAGGTAGAACAAGACGCGTGGTTTCAATGAAAACTGGATTATGACGTGCAGATGCATTATATCCACATACAAGAAAAAATAATTTCAAAATAAATGACACAATTTCCTTTGATAAATTATATTATTGTAATTTAATCCACCAAAAAGTAAATAATACAACGGAAAGCAAACAAGAATGTTGGAACCGATTCTGCAAACCTGGCCAATGTTTATCCTTCAATCAACACCTCTGAAACAGATTACTCACTCATTATCACGTTGCTGGTTGTAAGATCCTGCCACATTGAAATTGACTGCCACATGCCCGAAATTACAATAGTGACTAAAGTTCAATATTGACTGTGAAGCAATCTGGGACTTCCAAGGTGCCGAAAGATATTATATGAATTATTTATTCTGTGAACTCAAATGGACTCAATGAAAACAGAATATTTTAAAATTCAAACAACAAAAATGGTCAGAATCATAATGATCACATGAGTAAACTTACGCATGTGCGTATGATATACATCACGGTTATTTTCTTGTACAAAAATAAACTTTTTTAAAAGTGCTCAGAAACAAAAATGATAGGGTGCTAAGCAAATGAATTATGAGAAATGAAATTTGCAGGCAGCTTACAGCCATTGTATTTCTTTTGAAAAACGCACTTAAAAATACATCTTATTGAGTCTTCCAGTTGTCCTAAACTAAAACACGCCATTGGACAATTTAGCAGCTCTGACAATAGCTACAGCCAAGGTGGTCTGCCTTCTAAGCTGCTGAAGAGCATCTGGGGCTCAGAATGGTATTGCATGCTCACTGATGATGGGATCTTTATATAATCTTCAGTAAAACAAGTGAAGGTATCTCAAATTTACAACAGCATAGGCTGTTTCGATGTAACTTGTCATCACAAAAAAATGGAAGTTAATTACATGCCAAATAAAGCAGAGTTACGTTCATTTTAAGGAACATTAATACATATTCTCAAAAAGGTACTTCATTATTGCCAAGCCTTCATTTGTTTTGTTGAATGTTCTCTGAACCCCTTAGGAGCCTTCCTGTTGCAGTTTGTTAATGGTGGAAGTGCCTCAGGCGAATACAGTGCTAACATTCTGCCAACAGAAAAGCTTCTGCAGGATGTAGCAGAGTCTGAGTCTCAGGTTACCCAATGAGGTGGAGAGCAGGAAGCTGAACAGTCTGAACAGCCTAGGATTAACCCTCTTTCCCCAAAGGCACACAGTAGCATTTCTTATACCACATCATAAGTCTATTACTCATCAATGGTTTTAACTTAAAGAGACAGCTCTTTCTTTCAATGCCCAACAGACATATCCACACACAAACTTCAAATCTCTTTTCACACTCTCTTACTCTCATCAATACATTACTGTTTTAAATTCACTTAGCAAAGTGGCAAGGCTGTTGATATAAGCCAAGAAACATTGCCACATAAGCTACAATTTTAAGGTTTCAATGAATGGCAGTAAGCAAAACATTCTCTAGTCTAATGTAACATATACATCAGCATCTACAGATTTTGTGGTCAATGCTTACTGAGTATAGTTAACCAAGAACAGGAAACATAGCATTATTTTGGTTTAGTCAGTGGTTGATCTTCATTCAAGACAAGCGTAACAGAAAATTGACCACTAACTGTAACATTCTTCATTTGTGCACATTACAAGCTATGCTATATCAGAAGTTGTAATTACATTACTTCATACATTCATTACACAATTTTACAAACCACTATATCCTCTTTATCTCCAATTTAACAAAAAAAAAGCAGGTTAAAGCTAAATGATTATCACAGTTATTCCCTCCTTCCACTCGACCCTAGGCAGTTCCCATATCCCCCAGTTTTTCCATGGCTAAGTTGTCCACTTGATTTTCAGTTTTTCTCTCCAGATAACTGGCTCAAGTCTTTATGTAGGTTTTGTGAAGGAGTCAACTTTTCCATAGATTTATGTGTTATTTTATCTTTTGGAAGAAGATATTCATTGCAAAAATGTGGCAAAAACCTAACATAATCGGGGGAGGGGGAAAAGAAACGGAAATGTGTTTGTCACACATTGAGGAAGATATAGCATTACTTTGGAGCATTAGAACTGCTCAAAACTTCAAATGATTAACATGGAAAGAAAGTGGAGTAAGAAAGGTTTAGCTTACTGGAAACAATTACTGTGGTTTAAGGAGTTAAAAATACTTATATTGTTTTCATTTTTTTTGAGTTTTTTTTGACACTATGGCAACTGCTGAGATCCCTTTCAAGAAACAATACACAAATGGGTTACTGCCTCGGCATTTAAAGAGTCCAGGTACACGAGTTCGATTATTTCAAGATCTAGATGTAATCATGTGCAGCCCATACAACAATAATTAAATGTTATAAGCACAGGAAAACATCTTCATCAGGGACATTAGGAAGCACTGAAAGTTCTGGCAGAGAATTTTGAGGAATGATGTTTACTTTAACAATCCAGTGACAATTTTAAAAGTTTCTTTCCAAACAACCACTATTAAATGCATGTCTGAAGGGATTCAACTGCTATGGTTTTCTTCTAAATGCCGATTTACAGGCCTCAGGAGAGGGGTTATACTGTTTTTCTTGGAGATAGAGAACACAAAAATTTGGTTGGTAATATATGGGTATTTGCCAAGCTTCAAACCCATTACCACATGAACTGTGTCTCAGATGTCATATTGAGTCAAACAGACAACTACATTTTCACATTTAGAAATTGGGAGCTCTCCCCAAAATATAGGTTCAGATTGTTATAACATTAAAGGCGTTATATAAATGCACACCATTGCTGTTGAAATGTGAACACATACCGAAGCATGTAACCCAACAAAGTCAGTGGAAGAAACAACATCCGTTTGCCATACAGTGTTGCCCATATTCACTTGTTCAAATAGCATTTATTATGATAGCCTTTTCACTGATACCAGGCACTCTTGTTAATGCTCCAAACCATTTTCCCATAATCACTTCACTGCCTCCCTGCAACTCACCTGCCTTCTCAGGTGCAAGTTCTCTCATGGGGACCCCCTCCAATGTACTCACACTGCTTTGCTGATGTCCTCCCATACAGCAGAACAGGGCATGGTAATTATTATATAGTGCATTTAAACTTGGGTTATTTCATGTCGTAATTACAAAACTGCTTGAGCTGCCCAAAACCTGCTACCAGCCTGAAGTCACTGTTTCTGATACCTTCCAGCATGTTCTTGCTCGTTAATACACCGAAATTGAAAACTTGTGCAATATTACTTTGCTGAAACTGACATGCTTACTGAGTGAGAACTCAAGTTAAAACATAAAACAGCTGCAATTTTGGTGTCACTGATTGTTCATTAATTGCTGAGGTGCAGAGACCAACTCAAACTGAAGCACTGCGTGAAAGCCAAAGGCCAGATATCATAATGCTATCAGCATACAAGAGCAGGGGCATCTGGATCCAATTAACAAGGACTCCTGCAGTCCTGCTCTCCAGCCCCTTTGCCAAGATGTAGTCACAGCAACAAGGGTTGATCAGTGAGGGTCAGTGTTGCAGCTATGCCAGATTCCAGCATTGGTACTAAACTAAAATTGTGTGCTGGGCTGCAATCCATGAAGGTTGGATAATCCAAATGCAGTCGGCAAATATTTGATTTTTTTCTTTTAAACTGAATCCTAATATCAGTATTATTTTCGTTATGGACTTATACATTCCCAAGCATGCTTTGCACATCAACAAAACATACAGCAAAATCCTTACAAAATGATGTAGGATTTCAGATACTTGGAGAGACTGGAGAAATCGGGATTATTCTCCTGAATGCAGAGAAAGGTCAAGCTTTTTTAGAGGTATTCAAAATTATACAAGGTTTTGATGCAGTGGATAAGAAGAGACTGTTTCCAATGACAGGAATGTGGGTATCTAGGGGGCACAACAGAACAAAAAACATTACAGCGCAATACAGGCCCTTCGGCCCTCGATGTTGCACCAACCTGTGAAACCAATCTGAAGCTCATCTAACCTACACTATTCCATTCTTATCCAAATGTTTATCCAATGACCATATAAAATGCCCTTAAAGTTGGTGAGTCTACTACTGTTGCAGGCAGGACATTCCATGCCCCTACTATTCTCTGAATAAAGAAACTACCTCTGACATCTGTTCTATATCTATCACTCTCAATTTAAAGCTATGTCCCATCGTGCTAGCCATCACCATCCAAGGTAAAAGGCTCTCACTGCCCACTCTATCTAATCCTCTGATCATCTTGTATGACTCTATTAAGTCACCTCTTTCTAATGGAAACAGCCTCAAGTTCCTCAGCCACAAATTTAAGATCACTGACATGAAAAAAAGACACGTGAATGGGAAAGACTATTATTGTTATGATCTGAAATGTACTGCCTGAAACAGCATTTGAGACAGATTCAATAGTAACATTCAAAAGGGAACTGGATGTATATTTGAAAAGGAGAAAAGAGCAGGTCACATGCTTCTCCTCCTTCTTTGAGGAGGTAACAAGCATAATGAATACAGAAGATGCAGTGGATGTAATATCTTTGGATTTTCAAAAGACATTTGATGAGGGACCACAGATTAGGTCAATTGATAAATAAGAGGCCATGGTGCTGCAAATAGTGCATTAGCAGGATAGAGTTTTGGATAACTAATAGGACAGGGAGTTGGGATAAGAAGAGCATTTTTAGAATGGCAATCTGCAACTAGTAGTGTACCAAAGGGATCAGTGCTGGGATCACAATTATTGCCTATATATACACGTGACTTCGATGAGGAAATTGAACGTGCTACAGCCAGATTTGCGGATGATACAAAAATAAGTAGGAAGGCAAGTCGTGAGGATGACACAAAGAGTCGGCAGAGGGATAGAGACAGGTTTAGGAATTGGGCCAAAACTTGGCAGGTGGAATATAATGTAGAAAATGTGAGGGCATGTACTTTGGCAGGAAGAACAGAAGAGCTGAATATTACTTAAATGAAGAAAGACAGTGTGCAGAAATCTATGGAAAGTCCTCAACTATGAATCACAGAAAACTAGCATTCAAGTTCAGTGGGTAACAGGGAAGCCAAATGAAATGTTGCCCTGTATTTTAAAGAGAATGGATCATAAAAATAGGGAAGTTTTGCTAAAACTATACAAGGCACCAGTTAGAATACTGTGAACAGTTCTGGACCACTTATCTAAGGAAAGATATACTGGCATTGGAAGCAGTCCACAGAAAGTTCACTAGGTATGAAACGAGATACTGTGGGACTGTCTCATGAGGAGTGATTGAGTAGATTGGGCTTGTACTAAGGGAATATAGAAGAATGAGAGGCAATCTTATTTAAACATACACAATTCTTATGGGAATTGACAGAGTAAATGTGGAAAGATTGTATTCCCTTATGGTGGGGTCTAGGACAAGAGGGCATAATTTCAGAATAAAGGGTTGCACATTTAAGACAGAGATGAAGAGGAATTTCTTCTCTTCAAGGATAGTGAATCTGGGGAATTCTTTACCGCAGAAGGCTGTTGAGACTGGGTCATTAAGTATATTCAAGCTGAGACAGACAGACTATTCATCAAAATGGGGAAAAGGCAGGAAAGTGGAGTTGAGGATCATCAAATCAGATATGATCTCTTTGAATGGCAGAGAAGACTTGATGGACAGATGGCCTACTTCTGTTCCAATGTATTATGGTTTTATGGCAGAGTTAATGGGTTTGGAAAGTGCTGACAATGGAATCTAATGAAGTGCTACATGCATCTTGTAGGTGGTACATACTGCTGCTATTCTGTATCAGTGGTGAAGGAAATGAATTTTAAAGGTAGTGAGCGAGGTAGCAATCGAGTCACCTACTTTGTCCTGGATGCTTTCGAGCACGGAAAACACTGTTATAGCTGCACTCATCTAAGCCAAAGGAGAGTATTCGATCACACTCCTGACTTGGGGCTTATAAATAATGAGCAGAAATTGTGGAGAAATGCTATTCTTTGACCTGATCGTGTAGCCGCATTATTTATGTGGCTGGTTCAGTTTCTGGTCAATGTTTACTACCAAGACACAGAGTGGAGAATTCATCAATGGCCATTGATTGTCAAGGGGTGTTCCTGTACAAACTCAAACAACAAATGTCACAAAAAAAAATTAACTGCATTGTTCAATGCCCTATCATATTAGGTATTGCAGTCCTGATTGCATTGACTCTCCCATCTGCTTTACAAATCACACTGATTTCAGAAATGAACACAGGATGATTGGACACTGAAGTCGTCACATTTACCATCCTCATACATTCATACACATGGACTTTCCAGCAAAAGTCACTAGGAAGTTATTTGGGAAATTTATCCCTTACATAGTCCAGAGGTACTTGGGTCAATTGCTCTACCCAACTCACATCTTTCTATTCAAAAAAGCAGGAACTGAACCAAGGATCTCTGACCTTCACCAGTTAACATTATTCTCTGTGGTGGCTTTACTCATTGCATCACTGAGAAACCTATCCAAATGTCACAATGCCCAAGAAAACACTTTAATTTCTTTTACATTTGGCATAACAGCACTGACAGAAATGGGTTAAATACACTTCAGAAATTACCTTTCAAGGTAACCTTCTTTTGTTTGTAGTTATGTATCATGTTTCAGCGAGAAACAGAATCTACGTGGGGAAATTACATATCTTTAACCAGGCAACCGCCCTGAATCTCAGAAACATAATGAATGAATACAGATATTAGTATAGTCAAAGAGACATTAATAGCACCCACAATGACAAGTGGTATTTACGGGGTTACTGGGAGTGGTCCCCATCCTTTCCTGTGAGGGCAAGGATTCTTCTTTCATGTTGTACAGAGTGTGGACATAGCTATTGAGTTTTACCCCGCCCCCCCCACACACAACCATACAGCATGGCTCCACCTCTTATGAAAAGTTCCTTCTTCTGCGATGACATAAAGCAGGCAAATGAGTAAACTGCGAATGGATGGCATGGTTGTTAGTACTGATACATGTGGGGGAAAGTTGCTGATCTATTCTGAAAGTGGATGCAATGCAGACAGGATGCAAGGCAACGAGAGGGAGTCAGCGAATGTGTCGCATGCAACAGACAGATTATCAGAGCATAAGTCTTGGTGGGAGATGGGTGTAATGGCAGAGATAGAGTCAGTGTGAGGTAGCAGAAAGCAGAGTACAGCACTTACCCTGGTGCGCCAGAGAAGGTCATTCATTTCTTGTGGTACTGAAGCCCTGGAGATGGCACTGACCAATGTGGGAACCTTCACCCAGGCTGGCATGAATGTCATAATCTCCTGTGTCAGTACTCCACAAAGAGGACAGCCCTCTGGCTTTCAAAATGGCATTGATGCAAGGGATATTGGTCTTAGGGCATATATCAGGGGAGTGGTAAATTGTTCCAGGAATGGCATGTTCTAAGATGGGACAGAAATCAACAGCGATACCATTGAAGTCGAAACAGAAATTTAGGTGGCAAGTTTGGTAAGACATGGCCACATAACATGTCCATCCTCATGGCAAGAATCAATTCACAAAAGTCAATGTAACTTGCACAGAAATATTCAGCCTATAGTTTCTATTGTTATTGCACTCAAAGCTCAATATCAATAGTATATCACTCAGGGAGACCTTTAAGAACATAAAACCAAAACATACATTGTAAATTCTCCTCACTTAACTGCATCTCTTCCAGGAATTCAGGCTTCTGAATCATCTTTAGAAGTTGTTCTTAGGATATTCTTAGGACTAAAAAAAGCTGATCTAATTGTTATTGAACAAATACAAAATAGGTAATGATCTTTCTACCATATCTAAAGTAGCATAACACATCATGTCAAATATTAAAGGAAACAGTCCTACTATCTGTAGCAACCTAATCTCATCCGCTGCCATTGGAGGGCAGTTTGAGAATAGAGAATCAGCTATTTAACCATGTTTTATTAGCCACTTATATATAAAGAGCAGTGAAGTAGACCAGAAAAAGGTTACAAATGGAGACATCAGAATTTATATATGGTGTTGAAGAATTAAACTATAAAGATTCAAGACGACAGATGCACAGGACAAAACCTTAAGTTAAAAGGCAGCTTTTCCCAATCCATGGCAAGTCTGAGATAAGGTAAAAGAAATTTTAAAAAAGCAATTTGTTTAGAAAAATCACAGTGGCTGACTTCATGATACATCATTTTTCTACATTAAGACTGAAAGACCATTCCCTTTTAGCCCATCTTATTTTAAGCATTTCCGTTGGAAGATTCCTTTCTAAAACACACCCTGCAGTTACCATGCAAACAAATAAATCTGACATTCAGATCAGGACTAAGTAATCCTCCTGGTTTCAGAACTGTTCTTCCAAACAACATCTGTTATAAAGAGCATAGCGCAGTTCTATTGCTATCCTATTCAAAAATAATTTTTGGTACATTTTTGTGCTCAAAGTGAGGGATGATAGAGTCGGGGGAATGAAACAGGTCCCTATTTCATCCAAGCACAATCAGCACTTCCAAATCATTTTGGGCACAGAGTAAACTTGTTCCATTCTGCTTTAAAAATGAGATTCAACCATAATATGAATGAAAGGATTCCTTAGATAACTTCAGAAATAAGCAATTAGTGTAATCATGAAGCTAATAATCACACTAAATCCTACGTAAGACACCAAGACTTACATAAATGTACTTTTAGAAAATGGGGAGAAGTGAAGAGAGTTGGGATGAAATAGTTATCTTCAGTTACATGGACCACACACTTCCAAAGCTGACACCCAACGCAAGTCTCTTCAAAATGAATCACTAAGTGCTTTTGGAACAATTGTTGAGTAAATTTACGCAACGTTAAAAATTATTATTACAAATTCTCCCTTAATTCAGTTATTTAAGCTTTTTTAAATACTTCATAAAATCAAATTCCAGCAAAGCAGAAATTTGTCTCAAGCGACTGAAGTTTTAAAGCTGAAGAATCAATCAGTGAGCTCCAAATGAGGGGGTGAAACAAGAACAGCAATCAGTGGATGGACCCAGATGTTTCCGGCTCAAGTATCAGCAAGACCCAGCTGCACAGCAAAAGTGAATCCTGCTATGCACTGTCTAATCACTTCAAAAATGATTAACATAAAACATCAGTCTCTTGAATCACTGCTAAAAATTAGTTACGTATATTAGAAGAAGGGAGAAGGAAAATAATGAATTTGGAAACAGAAACAATCATGTACCAAAATTATATTCCCTTCTCAGAGTATACTATGTACAGCTTTAAAAATACACTGATATAGTGATTAATATATACATATACAAACATATTATATCTGTATATAATATACAGATATGACCTTAAACAAATTTATTGATATATTCCAAGTCATCAATTATGATCAAAGAAAGAAACTATTACAAGGTTTATTTTACAGTCGAAGGAGATATTACAAAATAGAACATTAATACACTTATTCAGACTTGAACACTTTCTATGATACCATGCCTCACCGCCTTTCTCAATTAAGAACATACTGAACGCTTTTGGGTGACAGTGACTCTGTGGAAGAAAGTCACGCAACAAGATCCCAGCAGCACAATCAAATGCATTGCTAATTAGTTTGCTTTTGTTGTATAGGTTGTGAGGGTGATGTTTATCTGGATATCCAGAAAAATCCATATCATTCTTTAAGAAGTGCCATGGGTCTTTAACATACACCTGAACCTGATGGGAAAGCCCTCAGTTTAAACACTTCTTCTACAAGTGTCAGTATAGTAGGCCTTTAATGTTGAAATGTGAGTGTCAGCTGACACATTTGCATACGTTTGTGGCTGTCTTGAACCAACAACATTCTGACCATACTGTGCTGTAGAGTTGAAAGATACACATTTGAAACTCCAATTTCCTAGCTGATGAAAGAAAATCTTGGGGTCTATATGTTCTGTGAAAGTGTCCAGTAGAACTGGAAATGTGAGGTGATGCATTTTGGGAAGTCTAATTTTAGAGCAAACTATACTGTAAACGGAAGAGCCTTGGGAAAAGTTGATGGACAGAGAGATCTGGGAGTTCAGGTCCATTGTACCCTGAAGGTGGCTGCACAGGTAGATACAGTGGTCAAGCAGGCAAATGGTATGCTTGCCTTCATCAGATGGGGTTTTGAGTTGTCCAAGACTTTGGTTCGGCCGCATTTAGTATACTGTATACAGTTCTGGTTGCCACATTACCAAAACGATGTGGACGCTTTGCGGAGGGTGCAGAGAAGGTTTACGAGGATGTTGCCTGGTATGGAAGGTGCTAGCTATGAAGGTTAGGATTGTTTTCATTAGAACAAAGGAGATTAAGGGAGAAACTGATTGAGATCTACAAAATCGTGAAGGTTATAGACAGGGTGGAGAGAGAAAAACTTTTTCTCAGGGTGAGGGATTCAATAATAAGAGGTCGCGCATTCAAGGTGAGAGGTGAAAAGTTTATGGGGGATACATTCAGAAAGTACTTTACACAGAGGGTGGTAGGTGCCTGGAACGCGCTGCAGCGGAGGCAGGCACGGTAGATTCATTTAAGGAGCATCTGGACAGATTCTTGAGTAGTCGAGGAGCAGAGGGATACAGATCCTGAGGGATTGGGCGATGGGTTTTAACAGTGAATTTGGATCAGCTCAGGCTCGGAGGGCAAAAGGGCGTGTTCCTGATTGTAAATTTTTTGGATTTCTTTCTAACACAATTCATGACAAATCAACCTCTCCTGAACACTGTTATGAGCAACTATTGCTTCTAGTTTACTGCTGAGTTATTTCACAAACTAGCAATGTAAATCAGAGATTGGTGTTTATAGATTACGACCAATAAGGAAGAATTTAAAACACAAAGCAAACCTGAAATTTTCATTATAGAAATGGTTTGTGCTAAATGGTAACATGCTGTAGCAAGACAAATTTCAACTATTTTTCTGCAATTTTAGGAACTGAATTAAAATCTTTCGAGTCAAAAACTACAAATATTTCAGGTCACTTAAAGTTGTGCTATAGTTATGACTAAACTGCAAACGTCTTCTGCCTTACTTGCATGGATCAGCAAACTTGCATCGATATCAAAGCACAACGAAATGTATCATCACAATTTATTTTTGCTGGAAAAGCAAGGGGATGAGCAAAATGAATTTGGAGCAATGAGGAGTAAGAGGGGATACAAATGAGAGAGAGAGTGAGACAAATGTCACTGCCTTTGTGAAATCTGAAGTCTTGCCAATAAAATGCTTCAAACTAGAATAGCAAATGTTAGTGATAAATGCTGAATGGACAATATAATTACGTTAGAGATTAACAAAAGATAGTTTGCTCTAAAAGGGTTAATTGAGAGAGACAAGGAATAGTTTTAGCATGCTAAAGATAGGAAATAATTTCCTAGCCAAGATTTCACTTTCAATCATTCCATCAAAAACAGATTAACTCGTCATTGAAATAATAATGTGGATGTTGGAAGTCTGGAAGAAAAATAGAAATTACTGAAATGTGTGCAGGCAACTAGATACAATAGGAGAAAGTGAGGACTGCAGATGCTGGGGATCAGAGCTTAAAAATGTGTTGCTGGAAAAGCGCAGCAGGTCAGGCAGCATCAAAGGAGAAGGAGAATCAACGTTTCAGGCATAAGCCCTTCTTCAGGAATGACCTTCCTGAAGAAGGGCTTATGGCCAAAACGTCGATTCTCTTTCTCCTTTGATGCTGCCTGACCTGCTGCGCTTTTCCAGCAACACATTTTAAACTAGATACAAAAGCCTATCAGGACAGGGGACTGGCTGTGGAAAAAAAATTACAATTCTAGTTTATGGCTACAAAGTAAGGAGGTTATTAAAATGAATGCCAATTTACAACCTTGAGTTCAACAACTCAAAATTAGAACAATTTCTCTTATTTTCTCAGAAACAGTGTTAGCCATGATTCTGTTGTTGCCATTAATTCATCTTTTGTTTATTTACTGGTCCTGTTATGATTCTGTAATGCCTGTTACCAATTACTAAAGCCAGTCATCCACCATATCACAGACCTTTGCTTTTTGCTGCCTTAACCCCACACCCATCTTTCCCCCATCTGTCTAGATGCTTAAAAAACATTAATTACATACATAACTTTTTTTTAGTTCTGACGAAGTGGCATTGATCTAAAAATTGTTGGATTGTGAAGGGTTTTTATGAAACCTGGAAGGAAGGCAAGGAAGGTGATGTTTGGGATGATTTACTGAGATGGATGAGAAATTTTGATTATCCAACAATGGGTTGAGATGTAGAAATAAAATCAGCATGTTTGCAGTGGGCTGATATCATGGCGATCTTTGGCAGGTCCATATTTATAACACATTTGCATGTCATGAAAAATCATTTGCGTGCACTTATTTTTAATTATGTTCTACATTAAAGATGAAGTCAGAGATGCATAAAAATGTCATGGCACCTGGTTCACTATCATTTGAAGATGGCATGCAGCTGTTTGTAAGGTCAGTGGGTTTCTGTCTGATACAAGTAGGTTTCCACCAAGGTGCAAGGTAAGGAGCAGAGAATCAACTCTTGTGCGGTGGACAAGACCAACAGGGGTGAAATAGTGGTGACAGGGTTTTTGTTGAGGGATTACGGAAAAAGTAAGAGGAAAAGGGATTCAGCAGCAGGTGGTGGAGTCAGAGACATGAGAACAGTGAGATCGAATGAGCCTGGCGTCCTAACTTGAAGCTAGGGCAAGGGAGTTTTATGGTGGTGGGGTCAGTTTCATCTTTGCAATATCCCCTGAGCATTACTGCAAGTAGTTCAATTAATGCAAAAAGTGATAACATTAATTAGCAAGAACAAGTTTCAAAAGATGTAAAAAAAAATGAACAAAAGCACAAAATAAAAAAAGTTTTTGCAACTAAATTAATGTTTGTTATTTAATATTCATACATTAGAAACAAATCATGTAACAATATGTTGTAATTTACCTTTTGGAAGTACATTACAATGTTGCTCCTATTTGTATTACAAAAATGGGGAATTCCAAGTGTAATGATTGAGAGAATATGATCACACAGAAAGCACTGTAATCTAGACCACGTAGTGTCAATAACAGGTGATTAGATCAAACTGGGAATGTTATAACAATTCATTGGATTTGGAAAAGGTTGATATTTTTTCATGATTTTGGTTTCATTCCTTGACAGGAATTAGTACTGGATGCTGCGAGTTGTAGTTTAACCTCATGCTCTGAGATTGCAACCCCTGATGGGTATATGAGTAGTAAAATGTTACATTTTGCAAGTAAGCATGTGCACACAAAGGACTGCACAACCTGGCATTTTCAGCATTTTCTTTACTTAGGGTGACATTGACAAATTTCAGGTCAGGTTCATGGTCATTGCAGCCTGCCCAATTGTTACACTTTTTTTGAAGAGAAGAGTCTTTGTTTCAGTGAGAAGGGATCTGTTGGCTGACATACATGGAGCCCACATCCAGGCTTCTTAACCGTGGACATCACTTTCACATTTGGATGAAAGGTTGTGCATTCAAGTTGCATTCCAGCGACTTTACAAAATCTAGCTTGACAGTCTGGTGCAGAATTGAAGGGGTGTTGCCCATGAGAGGGGTCATCCTTCAGATGATGCATTGAATTGAACTTTGCCTGCCCTTTCACAAGGTTTAAAAGATCACATGGTACAAGCTGACAAAGAGCAGAGCAAAATTCCCAGAGTTCAAGCAAATAATTATCCCTCAATCAACATCAAAAAATGACTGTCTGATCATTGTATTATTGATATTTGTGGGACTTTACTGCATGTGAAAAACTGACTGTGATTTTTCCTGCATAACAAGCCAACTCTTGAAAAGTAATGCATTTTGGGAATAATTTTGATATGCAAAGGCCATGAAATTAATTGCATTAATTTAAGTTCTGGCCTTTTCAAAGTGTACTTTCAAGGTACATACCATTTCTATATCATCTGATCTCTTAAGAGTTTCTTAGTAATTTTATAATCTCCGAACAAAGAGGTCAACCAAAGTCCTGTTTTCCTGTATTTTTGTGGCAGTTTCTAGTTATGTAAAGTCTATTCCTTTATAAGAGTAGCTAAGCCTCTCTAAGCTGAATTTTAATTAATCTGTGCACAAGAATTATTTGAGAAGCATGGCTTGATGATGAACAAATGGTGTTGGTTGGAACCGAGAAGATCATTGTTCCAGTGGTATGATTCTCACTTAAGGTATTCTACTGCACAGACTTGCGAGAGGTCCCGGGTTCAACTCCCAGACGAGCCCGGTTTCTGGGCAGCACGGTGGCACATTAGTCCGGATGAAGGGCTTTTGCCCGAAACGTCAATTTTACTGCACCTCGGATGCTGCCTGAACTGCTGTGCTTTTCCAGCACAACTCTAATCTAGACTGCTGCCTCACAGTGCTAGAGACCCGGGTTCAATTCCTGCCTCAGGCAACTGTCTGTGTGGAGTTTGCACTTTCTCCCCGTATCTGCGTGGGTTTCCTCTGGGTGCTCCAATTTCCTCCCACAGTCCAAAAATGTGCAGGTTAGGTGAATTGGCCATGCTGAATTGTCCGTAATGTTAGTTGAAGGGGTAAATGTAGGGGAATGGGTCTGGGTGGGTTGCTCTTTGGAGGGTTGGTGTGGACTTGTTGGACCGAAGGGCCTGTTTCCACACTGTAAGTAAGTAATCTAATCTAATCAAAATGACTGTGCCACCTTTTGTGTGTAGAGCAGTAACCAGATATCCAAATCATTTTATAGAAGCTGCAAAAGGCTAGGGTATCTCATCACTGTCTGAGAGGACATTCCTTTTTAGGTTTTGGTTTCTTCTTCTCTAACTACTTTGAAATTGACTTCAAAATAATTATCTGAAGAGAAGCATTAACGTTAGTGTGTCCATGTTGTTCATCATTCAATTTCACTTCCTCAGAGTGAAGAAAAGGTGGAGAAACAGTTGGGGATCAGTTTGGGTTTTTTTCTTCTGCTCAATCAAACTGCAAGTTCAGCCATTCTGCCATACATCAATTCCATCAGACACTGGCCTTTCACGTACTTCAAACTTTGCTTGTGGAAATGCTTGTGGAATACCTTTCTACAATTCACATAAACAGCAAAGTCAGGAATTTATATGAATCAAAAAAAAATCCAAAATCTGTCAAGTTGCCCAACTCAAGCTCAGTAAATGAAAATACATTACATTCTAATTTAAGGTCTCAGTTGCATCCCTGAAAATAGCAACTTTATGCAAAAAGACATTAAGTGAAACATTGACAGGAATCAATGATGAAACAAGCATTCGATTCTTCGGGTTTTTCTGAACTGAGAAACAAAATAAAATTATTATACCTAACCTATACACTGAAATACATTACAGTACCACCCGTACTTTAAATGTCTAAATTCCTACACTGGTAAATTAAATAATTTTTGCAATAAAATAAATTTACAAATCGAAAAATACAATATTTTACTCAAAGCACCCAAAAGAGTACAAAGTGTTTTCATTTGAAAGCAGAGTAGGGGGGCAGATGCTTGGGACATCTGTGTTCAACAAGGTCTAGGTCAGCTGCTGGGGTTCTCCTTTGTACCTGGCTGCATCATGGCTGCTACGTGGTGGTGTCTATTTTGAGGTTTGTAGCTCCACTTTGTGCTGGCTGCTGCCACAGCTTCTGGGGCCACTGCTCAATGGGACTGTGTCATCAAGCTGGCTGTGGAACTTCTGCCATTCCTTCCCTCCTCCCGAACAGTGGTGTGCTGGTTATAGTTGCATTCCTTGGTATTTCCTTCCAATTCTCTTCCTGTGGTGGCAGCCAGGGCCACAGGGTACCAGTGGTGGATTGTGGCTCACAACTGGTAGGGAAGCATGGGGAGCTGATGGGTTTAGTCCAGTCTTGACATGGATGAGAGTGGGGTGAAGGGCGATGGCCACTCTGATCCAATGACGTTTGGTGGTATTCTAAAGGTGTTCCCCCACTGAGGGCTTTAGTCTGCCATGGGGGTCTGAACTTCTGGCTACCGCCTCCATGCTGAGCGTGGAAGTAGCCAGAGCCCTGCATTCTGGAAAGTATGGCTCTGTCACATCAGGCAGGCCTGGGGTAGTGGCAGCCTGCACGGTTTCTTGGGTAGGTGCTGTCGGGTGGCAGCTGCAATATGGTAGGGATAAGTGGAGGCTCTGCCTGATAGTCTGGGTCCAGTGAACAGAGTCTGCCTTATGAAGACCTCAGGGAGAGCTGCAGATGGGGAAAAGCTGCATATCAGAAGACTGGGAGCAGCCTCAGGTCTGAGAGGAGAGGGAGATTTCACATCAAGATGGCATCAATCAGGTTAGGTACCGCAAAAAAAAATGCTAAAATGTATCTTGCTATTCTGAACAGGATTTTCGGTGCTAATAACGTAACATTAGAGCAAAACAACAATAAAAGGGGAACACAGACTCCATGTCCCTGATTTGGTAGAAGTTTTCAAAATTACGTGAGGACTGAAAGAATAGATGGGGAGAGACTGTTCCCTCTCATTAAAAAAAATGAGAAGTAAAGGGCATAAATATAAGGTAATTGGGCAAAAGAAACAAATGCAATGTGAAAACAAATGTTTTCACACAGCAACAGATAGTGCCTGGAACATGCTGCCTGAAAACGTAGTGGAGATAACTGAGGCATTCATGAAAGCACTGGATGGTTATTTAAACAGGAACAATATTCAGGGTTATGGAGAAAAGGCAGGAGAATGGCACTAAGGTTCATTCAGAGAATCAGTGCAAACCCACAATGGGCAGACTGGCCTCCTTCTGCATTGTAATAATTCTCTAGTTTGTTGCGATTCTAAAGCTCAATTCAGGACTCATAACAGGAGTTTCTCCTGGTTGTTCACCATGATATGTGTGGATAAGGAAGAAATCTAATCCTTAGCTGTGGACAATGAGAAAACAGAAAGTCTTTATTTCTCTAGGGATGGTGAGATGAAAGAACCATATAGGCTCTTGCTTTTCAGCTATTTAATTTCCATTGACTCAAAGATTTCTGCCATCAAAACTCTTAATCAAATATTAAAACTACACTAAGATTAAAAAATCTGGCCAACAACAGGGAGGTAAATAATTTCTCTGTCTTGTTTATGGTATCACAAATCAAGAGGATTAACAATAAACAAATCGAAAAATAGGTTGGAAGTGCTCTTTTACAAATTACATACATTTTAAAAGTTGTGTGAAAAACAGGCCAAGGCCAAAAGGGAGAGCTTTGCCCCAAGGTATTTCATGTGCAACTTTGTTCCTGATTGCCCGATGGACCTCTCGACAAAGAAAGCTCTGTCTGTGTGAGAAAGAAGGATAGACCTTACTTTCACCAAGCATAATTAATTGTGAGCCATTAATTTTCTACAAAGATCTTGTGACATGGAATTAGCAATTTGCTTTGACACAGCTAACATGTGTCACATTGCTAAATATGCTATAATCAGTTTATAAGCTGATGCAGACATCTCTTGATGCAACAACCAACTAGAAATCGGTGAGAGTTACAAAAGCCATGCCTGTATCATTGCCATCATCAATTACAGCGTGAGTGTTCATTCAGCTGCAAGCACAATAGCACCATTTTGAGAACAAAGGCAGCAATTGACCACTGCCAAAAATAGTCTGGAATGTGGTTTACCCATCATGTCACCAGCGGACTGATGCTCAGAACATTCTTATTTCTACTCACAACAAAACAGAACCTCATACTTTCCTGTTAAAATTGTCACCAAACTATTTGTTTGTTTATTGTGAACTATTGCCATTCGAAATTTGACAAAGGCTACCAAAGATAAGAAAGTAATTATCAACACTCCATTATTTATTCAGGTAAAAGAACATATTGGGTTACAGGCCAGAAATTGTTAGTTGCAGAGACTTTTTGAAAACAACTTCAAGAGATCACATTGATTAATATTTAACAAAACCTGGACCTGAAAGGGCAGTCAGTATGGACTGAGGAAAGGAATGCTGTACAGCCATACAGAACTGTCTACTGAAGAGTCGCTGGATTTGAAACATTAACTCTACTTTCTTCCCATATATGCTTCTAGACCTGTTGCATTTCACCAGCAATTTCTGTCTTTTTCTTTTGAAGATATTCAAGTAGATGTTGAAATCATTTTGCAGAGAAGCACCTCACCATCAGGGGTTTTCTTAAAGCTTCTATTTTATGGTAGAAATAGATCACATACTTCATAGACAAAAAGATTTTGTGATTTACACATGAAAGAAGTGAAACTATCACTGTATTCTAACAGATGAAAGGCTTAACAGACAATCAATTTTTCAATGTATAATTTCAGTTACATCACACTGTAAATTTTTGCTTTAAATTCTGTGTTACGATCGAGCCCTCCACTATCACCTGATGAAGGAGCGTCGCTCTGAAAGCTAGTGTGTTCCAATTAAACCTGTTGGATTATAACCTGGTGTTGTGTGATTTTAACTTCATAGACAAAGAACACTAACAGCAAACCAGCATTCTGTGAATCAATGTTATAATTTAGATTAGATTAGATTAGATTAGATTACTCACAGTGTGGAAACAGGCCCTTCGGCCCAACAAGTCCACACTAACCCTCCGAAGAGCAACCCATCCAGACCCATTCCCCTACATTTACTCCTTCACCTAACATTACGGACAATTTAGCCAACCTGCACATTTTTGGACTGTGGGAGGAAACCGGAGCACCCAGAGGAAACCCACACAGACACGGGGAGAACGTGCAAACTCCACACAGACCATCGCCTGAGGCGGGAATTGAACCCGGGTCTCTGGCGCTATGAGGCAGCAGTGCTAATCACTGTACCACCGTGCCGCCCACCAGATAATGTAGACAGTAAAACATGTTTCCACTTGACGGAAGGATCAATGACCAGGTGGCACAGGTTTAAGTTCAAGGACAGAAGATTTAGAGGGTAAGTGAGGAAAAGCTTTTTCGCTCAGAAGGTGGTGAGAATCTGGAACTCATTGTGAGGGTGGCAGAGGCAGAAACCCTCATTACATTTAAGTATTTTGATGTGCACTTGCAATGCCAAGGTATACATAGCTATGGGCCAAGTTCTGGAAAACAGGATTAAAATAGTTTGGTGGTTGTTTTTGACTGGCAAGGAACAAAAGGCCAAAGGGCATTTTTCTGCATTGTAAACCTCTATGACTAAGCCCAACATTATCAAAGGTTGCTCCAAATAAGAGCCAAATTGGACCCAAAACATTAAGCTTTTTTTTCTCTCTTCATAAATGCTGCCAGACCTGCTGAGCTTCTCCATCATCTTGTGTGTTTATTTTTCACCTCCAGCATCCATGACTATGGCACTTCTTCCCCATACACTACTTCCCCCTTTTTATTTTAAGCAAGATTTTCCAGCCTTAACTTTCCAGTATCACTTGAATGGGCAGAGATAGAAAATTCAAACAGCCTCGAGGACCTTCAAAGAATGCCTGCTGATGAAGTATCCAGTCTGAATGAAGAGAAACTGGAAATTAAATACATATCCTGTCACTATTATCTCATCAACTTTGAATGCTATTAAGGACAGCACTTCACAAGCACCTTGCATTGGTAAAGAAATTATTTTGTGCTTGTCCCCTTAAATTGTTTTTTCTAACATGTTCTGCAGCAGCAGCTATCACCTGATCCCAGCTTTCTAACAAGGTCCAATCACATTCTACTCAATTGTACATTTTCAGGATAGGCCAGAATCTCAACTGGGCATAAGATTAATCCGTGCATGGATCAGAAGCTCTGCCATTTGGGTGTGCAGCCATAACTGTATCTACGTCAGGCTCATTGTATTGTCTGTAGATCAACAATACTGCACATTCAAAATCTTAGCAACAATCTGTAACTTCATGACCTGGTACATCCCTCACTCTCCCATCACCATTAAGTCCAGGGATCCATCCAGATACAATGAAAACTCCATGCCAGGAGAAACACCAACCATACTTGAAAATAAGGCATTAAACTGGAGAGCAGCAAACGCAGTATGCAATAAATATTGTTACGTTTTCCCACAATCAACAAATCAGATTTAAACTCTACAGTCCTGCCACATCCAGTTATCGCGGACAATTAGCAACAAATAGGGGAAGAAATATCATCAATATTCTGATCCGCAGCAACAGAGAGTCACCAAGCATCAATGTAAAGGACATGCTTGAAGCACTTACAACCATCTTTAGTCAAAATTGTCAAGTGGCTAATCCATCTCAGCCTTGTCCTGCACACTCTAGCATTACAAATGCTTTGCCTGAAACAGGATTTTCCTGTTCTTCGGATGCTGCCTGACCTGCTGTGCTTTTCCAGCACCATTCTAATCTTGACTCTGATATTCACATGTGCTCCTAATCCTTTCAGCACTCGGGTTTATCCAGTTTCCTTTTGAATGCATTCTATCTGATATGAAACAGTCAAGTCACCATCATGCTTGTATGTCAAAATTCATATTAAAAATATGTCTATTGCATTCACTTACATAAACAAATACTTACTGGCTGGTGCTCACCTATCACAGGGTACTGTCATTAATTCTGTCCCTTAGAAATTATGAAGAACCTGACTAAACATCTTCACATGGATGTATACTTGATAATTTCTTCAACTAAATTTAGGCAGAGTACTTAAACATGCAAGCTATTTTCTTTAGATGACTAATAATTATTGAAGGTATCAACAGGACTGCCGAAATCATAATCACTCGAAAGATGGTCAGAAATATGTGAATGTTCTACATATTAAATCTCAATTCAGGTTCGAGGTTTTTTCTTGTTCCAGTGGGAGAAAAAGCTAAACGTTTCAGCATTATGGTAATATTAAAATAATGTTGACTTTTACACGAAAATTTGGGAGCACTTATTTGGAACCTTTCATGAAATTCTATGAATAAAATATGGTGAGTAACTTTCTGGATTATTAAGATGAGTAATTATTGTGCTAGGAAACCAAGCACTTGCTTATTTTCAATAGCATATGCCAGTCTCAAATGTGCCCAGTGAAGGTAAAGCAATGAATTGGGTGAATTTCTTAAAATTGAAGAGACTTCTTGAAGTTCCATTTACTGCTCCTATGCAATATTTGTATTCCCATTATCAACTAACTTTATGGCTTTAACTTGGAAACAACTTAAGCACTACATTAAAACCACCCAACCACAGTGAATGTGATTAGTACCAGGTATTTGAGATAATTGTTACCTGTGGAATGCTGACTCAATGAGCATTTTACCAATCTTAGGAAATCCAACACTGCTTTACAATTAATTATTTATTATAGAGTAAGAAACACGACAGCAAATTTGAACATTGCAAAATCCAGCAATTTGATCCCAAGGTATCCTCTTTTTAAGATGAGCAATAATGATTGTTCAGGATACAGAAGCAATCCCCCTAATTTTGAATAGCATCATGAAATCTTAGAAGGCTGAAAGGGACTCTAAATTAATGACATATCCAAATGGCATCATGTCAAATAATGTAACCCTACCTATGGCAATGCAGGTTCCAGATTTGATCTTGGGTTCAAGTCTCTGGTGTGGAATTTGAACCAGCAACCTTTAGAATCTGAGGATTGGACATACCAACCACACCGTGCTGGACACCATGTTGCAATCGCTATTCACTGAGTTGAATTTAATATTAATAATTACTAATAGTAGCATCAATATAATGATAAATATTCAACAGAATAGTCTTCAGTCATTCAAGATACAAAAGAGATATTTTCAAGATAAGAGCATTTTTCTCGATTGTATTTCTATTAACTTCAATTGGAAGAGATGTGTAATGCGACAGCAGGAAAGAGATCTGATATCGCTTGCAAAGGCAAAAATTACTCAGAAGGCTCACAGAAAGTGCAGAGGCAATGAGAGAAGTGAAGGAGAAAAGAAAGATCAGTTATGAGAGAATGCAAAAGAGGAAATACTAGAAAATGAAAAACAGAAGAAAAGACGAGTGACAAAGTACAAAAGGAAATGAGTTACAACATGACAAGAATTGAGAATCATTGACCCATGGCATTCAATGGCATTGTTATCTACAGGATGTACTATGGAAATTCACCTTAGACAGTACTTTCAAAAGCCATGACCCCTACCATCTAGAATGAGAAAAGCAGCAGACACACGAGAGCAGCACCAACTACAAGTTCTCCTTGAGCTACTCACCATCCTGACTTGGAAACATACCACTGTTCTTTCTGAGTCACTGGGTCAAAATCTTTGAAACCATTCACCAATGGCATTGTGGATCCATCTACACCAAATGAACTGGAGCAGTTCAAGAAAGTAGCTCATCATCACTTTCTCAGGGACAATAAGAGATGTACAAATAATGCTGGTCGAGCCAGTAATGCTCACATCCTATGAATTAATTTAAAAAGTAGAGGATTGTGAGAGGGGAGAAAAAGAGAAAAGGAGGTGAGCAGAGAAACAGAGAAGGGAAAGAAGAAATGAAAGAGTAAAATGTATATTTCAAGTAAACATAAGCAACAACAATTGCACGATCAGCCAGGCTTCTCACTATGTCTATGGCAGTGAAAAGAGTAGGAATAGCATACAATTAGATGCTATATTTTAATATAGTCCTTTATTGGTACAAACAAAATCTGGCTCTTAAGCATCAGGATTTTAGCACTGCTGTGACCATTTTATTGACACAGCTAGATAAACAATTGGCTGGCTGCATCTAATATGGTATTTCAGTTACATTTCCAATCATATCTTTCATAGGCTAGAAGTGAATTTAAAATAAAACCTGAAGAGAAAATATATTAAAATTTCACGTTAAAAAACGTGATCACTAATTCAGTTTGTAAATATTAATGTCCCTTACCTTATTCAGTTTTTGATACAGGTGACATTATTTATTATCATTCCCAGAAAGGTTGTACAATTCTAAACAGTTTTTGTATCCTTCAAGATGCATGCATGACAGACAGCTCTGCAAATTACAGTGATGTATTTTTACTTTGTGCTAATTGTTCAAATATTGAAGAATTTCAAAGTTTTCTAAAAGGGTATAACAACACTTTAGCAGTTCTTCAAAAATTATGAGCAAGACTGAGGTCATATGGAAAATGGACACAAAACTACTAGATAAGGTTGTGAATGGAGATCATACTTTGGGTCCAGTTTGAAACTCATTCATGCTGGTATTTTAAAAACTGTTATGTATTTGTACATGAGTGAAAATATATTATTTTTCTCTCTGATTCACTTATCTAGTTACTATTTAATAAACCTGATAAGTTTTAGCCTACAGGAGAGGACTGATGCCTTCTTGTGAAGCATGCTGCCTGCTGATTTCATTGAGGCTGATCGATAGAGAGCATCCCTCTCTGTCTTATGCTGACCTACAAATAGCAGACTCCTAGGTTAGGGGAATTAAGAGAAACAATACAGGTGTCCATTCGTCCCTATCCATGCAGCACAGCCTGGTCTCCAAATGTCTCGGCTACACTGATCATCGGACAAAGGCACACGGACAGTTCAACCTCTTAGAATGAAGTTTGGGATCTGGAACATCAGGACCAAAATGCACAACCTAGTAGTGTCAGATCTGAACACCACATCACTATCATAGCTCAGGAGTTCCAGTACTGTGACAATGACAACACTGGCCTGGATGAGACACAATCTTTGAGAAGAAAGTGAGGTCTGCAGATGCTGGAGATCAGAGCTGAAAATGTGTTGCTGGAAAAGCGCAGCAGGTCAGGCAGCATCCAGGGAACAGGAGAATCGAGGTTTCGGGCATAAGCCCTTCTTCAGGGGAGACAGTAGCGAGTGGGAGAGAGTAGTGAGTGGGAGAGAGTAGTGAGTGGGAGAGAGTAGTAAGTGGGCGAGGGTAGTGAGTGGGAGATGGTAGCGAGTGGGAGAGAGTAGTGAGTGGGACAGAGTAGTGAGTGGGTCAGCTCAAATTAACAAGGTGGATACACCTTCTTTTGGAATGGTGTATTTCAGTAAGACCACCAACTCCATATGGTCTCACCATCATAAGTAAAGTAGTTAACCATTTCATCAAGCACTCCCACCTGTCACCCCCAGTCAAACAAAGTAATACTGCATGATCTTTTGGGTCACCCTAACCCAGAAAGAGACACCACAGTCACCAGTGTGTACACTCCAATCATAGATGAGGTCAAACAGGAATTCTACTCCAGTCTTGATCAGTCATCGTCCTGTGTCCCAAAGGGAGACAAGCTGATTCTCCACGGTGACTTGAATGGCACTGTTGGAAGAGGCACAAACCTCTGCAAAGATGCTATTGACAAGGAAAACTTGGGAATGCAAATACCAATGGATAGCTCTTCCTGACAAAACACCTAGAGCATGACCTGGTCATAACACACACCCTATTTTGGCAGATACAAATACAAAACCTCATGGCTCTGGACATTGGCAACAACATTGTCCAAGTGAGAAACCATAAGAATGTTCATATCACCCACATCATGACAGGAGCTTATGACTGCTGGACTACCATCACCTAATCCAGTCTAATATCTCCACCAAGCTGGCAGAAAAATGGCAGTGACAGCTGAATTTTCTGTAGCAGTGCTTCAACATCAATGAACTCAAAGACTCTGAATCTAGCTTTGGCAAACGGTGGCCTCAAATATTGACTTCAGGAGAAAGGGCCACAACCTCATCCTCAGCAACAGAGAGATCTGATACCAATTGAGACCAAATGCAGACCCCAATCCCAGCCTTAGCTAAAGGCTCTTACTGTCATCATTTACATTGCCTACTGACCATTGGTCCACCATGTACAGGTTTGTTGCTGATGGGTTCACTAGTTAGCTTATCAGCAGTTAGCACAGAGAGAATCAACCTGCGAATGGAGGAACAAATCCTCACCATTTCCTTCCACTCTATTTTCAAGGGTAATGTTTCTCTGATTAGTTCCCCATGTGGGCTGATTTTTCTGGTGATTTGGAGATGAATTTGCTCACCGCCTCCATGTATTTTGAGCGTTGGAGGGATTGGAAGGGTTTGGAACAGGGAATGCTTCAGTGAAGAGATATGAAGATTATGAAAGAGAAAGGTCAAGGCAAGAGTGCAGCATAATGTTACAGGTAGTGATAATCAGAGTATGTCAAGTTCAGACAGAGCATACTAGTATTAAAGTGTATCAACATATATGGTTAGTGTAAGGAAAGATATTATGAGTAATACTAAGGGCTCTCATCAGAAAGCAGACAGCATATATGACAAGATAGATGGCACAAGCAGATTTTTTTATTATTTCAAGGGATGAAGGCATCGCTGGTAAGGAGATCATTTGTTGCCCATCCTATTTGCCCTTAAGATGACTGGCTGGCTAGGACATGTCAGGGAGAAGGCTACGAGACAAAGAAGCAGAATAGGCCATTCTACCCATCCTTTTTGCTCCTCCATACCATGAAACTATTGAATTATAGAATCCCTACAGTATGAAGCAGGCCATTCAGCCCATCAAGTTCCAACTGCCCCACCAAAAATAATCTCACCCAGATCTACCCACTCCCACTCTATTCCTGTAACCGTGCATTTCCCATGACCAATCTACCTAGCCTTATGGACAATTTAGCATGGCTAATCCACCTAACTTTCACATCTTTGATCTCTGTAGCTACTTCTTTTAATATCCTAGGATGTAGCCCATCTGGTCCAAAGGACTTATCAGTCCCATTCGTCTTCCTAATACTTTTTCTCCAGTGATAGATATAATGTTTAATTCCTCCCTTGGGCCCTTGATCATTTAGTATTTTTAAATGCTATTAACCTCTTGCAACCTGAAGACTGATTTAGTTATTTATTCAACTCCTCTGTCATTTCCTTGTTGCCCATTATTATTTCCATAGCCTTGTCTCCAAGGGTTTACCACTACTTTTTTTGCTGTGTTGTATATTTTCTCTTCCAATTTGATACTATCCTTAACTTCCTTAATTAACCATGGTTGGTTTATTGCCTTTGTAGAAGCCTTTTTACTCACTAAGATATATCTTTAGTTATGAACTATTTTCTTAACATCTGCTATTGTTCCTCAACAGTTTTTGCTGCTGAACCCCTTTCCCAATCTATTCCAGCCAAATCTATCTTCATATCCTTATATAATTACCCTTCTTTAAGTTTAGCATAGTTGTTTCCTACTCAAGTTTCTCAATCTCAAATTGAATGCTAAATTCAAATCAGGTTATGGTCATTGTTCCCCATCCTTACTTTGAAATAATGTATTAAACCTGCCCCAATACACATTACCAGATCCCTTGTTGAATTCACAACATATGTTCCAGGAAACTGTTCCAAATACAATCCATTAATTCTTCCTCATGGTCAATTTTATTTTCCCAATCTACATGAAGATTAAAATTACCCATAAATAGTGTACACCCTTTAAGAAGTTAAGAGTCAACCACATTGTTGTTGGACTGTAGTTACATGTAGCTGGGTTTTTGAGGCAACCATTGGCAATTTAATGGTCACTCTTACAAAGACTCGATTTTAATTCCAGATTGATGGAAAAATGCCATGGTGGGATTTGAATCCAGGTCCCAGAGGATTAACATGAGCCTCTGGATTATTGATCCAGTGATATTACCACCAAGCCACCATAAATAAATTGGTGTGGTCCAATTGATATTACAAAACAAGATTGCAGGTTGACCAAGGCTAGGAACTAAACATTCAGGAATACTCTGGAAGAAAAGATAGCAAGAAAAAAAAGATGGTGTAATTCTACTAATAAAAGATGAAATCGGTAGTGAGAAATGACCTTGACTCAGAAAGTCAAAGTCTTCAGTTTTGTGGAGGTAAGAAATTACAAGAAAGCCACAGGAATGTGGAATGCTGCTTCTGTGGTTGGTGCCAGTGAAGAAAATCAATGCTTTCAAAAGGAAAATGGACATGCACTAATAAGAAGTACAAGAGAGAGCAAAAGAGCTTTGGGAATGGGACATTTTTCTGCAGAGTCAGTAGGAATTTGATTGGCCAAATGGCCACCTTCTGTTCCTAATGACACTATGGCTCTATAGCAAGGGTAGTATTTAGGTTACATGTACTGACCTCCAAGAGCATGGGTGTAGAAGCAATACATGTCAAACAATATTTTTAAAAGAGGATTTGAAAGATAGAAGACACACAAAAATGAAAATATTTGAATGAAAGTATAGCTTGTCCATGTAGAAATATGAAAGGTCTTTGGTAAATCTTATTAAAATTGGCAACTTGCAACAAAAGTTGGAGGTTGGAAATTATCGGTAGATCATTGGTGCCAGCAAACACAGTGCAGCATATATGCACCCCTTACTGTAGCTAAACTGTAGGACAGCATAATTCGTTAAATAATGGGCAAACCAGTTAGATGACTAAGAAACTGAAAATAAGTGTCTGGACAAACAGATAATTTCTAGATTGGCAAACTGTAACTAATGTGCCAGCGTTGGGACCTCGACAATTTAGAATATATACTAATGACTTGGATGAAGGAGGTGTAGTAAGATATGCTGACAATACAAAGATAGCTGATGCAAGTAACAGGGCTACAAAGAATCTGCATGAGTATGTGTAAATTATGAGAGTGGACAAATTTGGCAGATGGAGTGTAATATGGGAAAATATAAGTTTCCCAACTTTGATAGAAAGAACAGAGAAGTAAAATACTATTTAAATGGAAACAGACACAGAATCCTGTGAAACTGGATGTCCTTGGACATGAATCACAAACATTGAGCATTTAGGAACAACAGTAATTAAAGAGGCAAATGCAATATTGGCCTTTATTGTGGAGGCTGAGTCAGACAATGTATTCAAAGAATTTGAAATTGAACTTGAAAGAATTTAGAATCATAAGGATGTTAACTGCATGGGAAGTGAAGTTGGAAGTTAAGGTTAGATCAGCCTTGATCTTATGGAGCAGGTTTGAAGGGCTGTAAGGCCTATTCCTGATCTTATTGCTTCCATTATGTTCAACTCTAACTGCAAGCTAAATGTCAAAAACAAGCTATAAAAAGAGATAAGTATGCCTATCTTAAATGAGATGAAATTATAATTTACAATCATTTAACAAGCAGAAGGAGATGCCTCCATGAGTATTCCAGGGGCCAAAGGAAATTTAGGGAAGGTTAGTCCTTCTATCAAACCACTCATATCCTATGAGTCGGCACAATTCTAGTGCAAGTGTCAGGATTGAAGCACATGAAAATTTGTTTAACCTGAATTTGATTCAATCAAGAAGATTGAAATGGCTGCATGGCAAGATTGCAGTTCATTTTGATGCAAAATTGAAACTAAACAGTCATGTTATTAAACAAGTACTGGTTCAAGACCAGTGCCTGTTTTGATTTACAAGGGACCAACAAACAAGACTGTTATCCCAACCTTTCCCAACAAGCAAAATCAGACCTTGACACACAGTCTTCACACACCTGCACAGGTATCCTCATGAGAATTCAAATGTTTCTCGTGTTTTATTATTATGAACATTTGATACGATAAGAAGCTCTTGGCTAAAATTAAAAGGACTCAAATTAAAATTAATAAGTCACTGTTTATACAAAACTTTGAGAAACAGCACATTTCGCTGAAACAATGTGGTATGCATTATGAAAACTGAAACTGTTTAGTATCAATGCAAGTTGTAAAGTATAACTGGCCTGTATTATAAGAATTCCTTAGTGGGAGCTGGAAATCATCTATCACCAAAAGATCAACAAGTATCTTGCCAAATTCAAGTTATAAAAAAATTAAAGAAAAGCAAAAGAGCAAACTAAAGAACTTCAATTATAATCTCTACCAGCTAGGGGGACAAAAGCAGAAAATGAATTGGAACAAAATCACCTCCACATTCCCCACTAAGTCAGTGATTTCTTGCTGATCACTAAAACTGACTACCTAACAGTAATTTGGGAGCACATCACCATTTGGGAATACATTTGTTCAGGTTATCAGCTCAGAACCACCTTTTTAAGGGTACTAGAGATTGGCAATAAATACCAACATTGCTATCAATGCTTATGTCCCAATAATGAATAAAATACCATAATTGGATTTACGGCATATTGTATATAGTAGTTATTATTATTCAATGGCACGGTGGACTTTGTCATATTCAAAAATCACAGAAATTTTTCAAGAATAATGCACAGCAATGTGTTTGCAATTCATTTCCTCAAGAAGAGAAGAAAGTGATTTATCAGAGGAAGCCTTTGCAAAATTTTCAGTAATTGGTGTTGCACTGATTTATGTTCGATAGACCTAAAGTACAGATTGTTAGCCAGCAAAGGCTGGTTCTCTACAGTATTTTTTTATTTGAAACATCTGGGTTGGAATCCTGAATAAAGCCTCTTAGAAATGACTGTTGTTCCTAACATTTCTGTTGTTATTTTGTGTTTGTTTTCCAAGCAGGCTTTCAGCATAAATCTAGCTGGATGGCGACACTCCACTGTAATTGTAAGTAACTATAACCAGCTGACCAATTTTGAGACAGAACATCTAAGGAACTAAACTTAAAATTTTGAACACATTTCACAGAATCAAGCTAGGTCCAAAAATTATTGTTTCAATGAAAGAAAATGAACCCAGATGTGCTTGAAAATGTAACTCCCAGAAAACCTTTAACTTCAGCATGAGTAAAGCTTAAGATAATGTCACTGAATCATGATGAAATTTCCCCCTGAATTTCTGCAATTCTCCCAAATCCCACCTGCTCTTGATTTCTTGTATAATGAAAACATATGCTACTTCACTACGGCTCAAGACTAATAGGATGAAAAACACATTTAATACAAAATAGATACTGTAGTTAGGGTTTATTTTAGCAAATTCATGTAGAAATTAGATCATGAGATAATAGCCTGCTAATGCCAGAACACGTTATATAACACCTCATCCATTGTACTGGAGTTACAAAAAGTAAACACCATCACTTAGCTAGTACATACCATGACCAAATGAGTATCAGCCGACATATTGTACTCTGTTTTTGGAAAATGTTTAGAAGCTACAGCATATGTAGATTCAAAGGTCAAGGACTACCTAATGAGTATCAAAGTATGGGAAAAATATCCCACATTATAGTATTTTATGGGGAGTATTTTGGTGCATAGTAAGGTGATGTATCAGAAATTGTTGGCTTCCAGATGGCAAAATGTTGTAGAACTGCAAGATAAAATAATTTCTTTTTCATGTTTTGATACCAAAATCCAAATTGGTATATAAAGAACTTTATTAACACATTCTTTAGGTCCATTGGTAGCAGTTTTTACTCTTATAATGCTTAACAACACCCCAAATTTATGTTAAGACATGGTCCAGGATCAGTAATTTCTTTTGTTCAAGGTTGACAAACTTGGGAGAGCCAATAAAATACTTACAGAATAAAGCCGTGTATTACACCATTTTGAAAGAACAAAACTTCACTCTAGAAAGTTATAAAAGTAAAACAATCCACAATATCTATGCAATAACATATATGATATTTAGGATTAACATGAAGTAAGTGAGGCTTAATAGACAAGCTGTAGTTGAACATCAAATGCTCAATGTAGTCATAAAAGTTCCCATGCAATTATTAGAGACTCTGTGGGTCAGTACATCTCATTAAAACTTTACCTCTTTTTCAAACGATATCAATTCTTCACTTTGAAGGATCTGGTTTTAGAAACCCTTTCAAAGCATCCCTGACTTGGACTGTCTCAATAACTACTCATATCTTGGTTTTTCAATCCGATCTCTTGATTCCAAGTTCCCCAAGACTACTCCCAAACATCAAATTACTGGTATAGTTTCAATTTTAATGAAGGGCCAGTTTCACCAAACTGCCACTGACTTCTCTACCCTAGAACTTTTCTCAGTTAGATTACCTTTCGTGAGGAAACAGGCCATTTTGCCCAACAATTCCACACTGACCCTCCAAAGAGAAACCCACCCAGCCCCATTCCCCTACCTTATATTTACCCCTGATGAGTGCACCTCACACTATGGGCAGTTTAGCATGGCCAATTCACCTGACCTGCACACCTTTGGATTGAGAGAGGAAACCGGAAACCCCCACATAGACACAAGGATCGAATTTGGGTCTCTGACGCTGTGAGGCAGCAGTGCTAACTACTGAGCCACTGTGCTGCCCCATGTGACTCTGAGTTGCATCAAACAAATAGTGTTTGTGAGTTTCCTTCACTTCACTTTCAGCTATACTGAATTATCTATGGACCCCAGGGGTTTCTTTTTAGCTTTAACCTTCTTCCACAGCAAGAGCTGAATTGACCCAAATTTCTGCTTTTAAACTTTAATTCCTAAAACTAAAAATTGCAACTTAAATATGTGAACTATGATTTAGGTATTCACAACATCACCAAGACAGATAATGCTACACTAGTGTTTTAACACTTAATGGTGATGCAAAATTGAGATATGAGCACTATTTTGTTGAAACTGGCAATTTTTCAATCAAACACTAAACTGAGGCTCCACTTGTCTGCTTCAATGAATTGGAAGTTGAAAATCCTCATGGGTCCTCAAAGCAGAGCACTGAGTTTGAATGTCCTGACCAATGTTCTTCCCTTCATCAACAAACAAATTAAGTTGTCATTTATCTCTACAAGAGTAGGGTTAGGATTAGGGTTAGGGTTAGGGTTGTCTACATAAGTGTCTGAGAAAATAAAGCATTTCTTCAATCAAAAGGTTGTGAATCTTTTAAATTTCCTATCCAAGCATGCTGCAATTCTCAGTCACTGAGTATATTAAAAAGCAGGATTAAAAAGCGTTGAACACAAAGCGAAATGAGTGATTTGGGGTCAAGGTAAAAAAGTTAATTCCGGATAGAAGAATGCCCACAATTTTGTTGTGTGGTAGACAGGCTCAATGGTTCCTAATTCTTGTAACTTTCTACCACCTGACCAATGTTTCGCCTTCTATCAACATAAACAAAAAAAATGTAAATGTTATTCGTCCCTTACAGAATACCTACTATTTTTGTGTATATAGCAATATTCATATGCATTCATGTAATTTATTATGGGAAATACTTTGAGACTTTGACATCAGATGCAATAGGTAAGTAAATAACCATCGAAATAAAATCAGTAACCAACTAGATTATTTAACAATAAACAGCTTAATTTGGTGCAGGAAAGGAACAAACACGTGATTCTGAGTTGATGGTAGAAACTTTCCAAAATAAACATTTGAAAAGGCAATATTTTTGACAGATTTTAACAAACAGTGAATGCCTTGTTCAGCTACGATTTCTTTAAAATTCAGAACCCTAAATAACTACCACAAATTTTCGAGCGAGGAAATATCTTACATTAATATAACACCTATTACATCCCCAAAAACTTAATTTCCAAACTAAAGAATTATTCAAGTGCAGTAATGCAAATGGTAAGTAGAGAGAGATGAGTAGTTCCAAAAATGTTTATTTTAAAAATAAGATCCAATATCTGGTATGCACTCTCCCTGAATGATGGCTAAGTATCAGTCTAAAGTTCCTCTCACTCAAACTTTGATTCCCTGTGGACCTCGTCTACATTACTCATGAAATTCATTGATTACAGATCAGCTGATACCAACTGTATTCAAGTTGCAGTGTTAGGAATTTCATAATCATTAGGGTGGCACGATGGCTCAGTGGTTAGCACTGCTGCCTCACAGGGTCCCAGGTTTGATTCCAGCCTCGGGTGACTGTCTGTGTGGAGTTTGCACATTCTCCCCATGTCTGCATAGGTTTCCTCCGGGTGCTCCGGTTTCCTCCCTCAGTCCAAAGATGTGCAGGTCAGGTGAATTGGCCATGCTAAATTGCCCCAGAGTGTTAGGTGCATTAGTCAGAGGGAAAGGGGTCTGGGTGGGTTACTCTTTGACGGCATGGTGGCACAGTGGTTAGCACTGCTGCCTCACAGCACCAGAGACCTGGGTTCAATTCCCGCCTCAGGCAACTGTGTGTGTGGAGTCGGCACATTCTCCCCGTGTCTGCGTGGGTTTCCTCCGGGTGCTCCAGTTTCCTCCCACAGACCAAAGATGTGCAAGTTTAGTGAATTGGCCATGCTAAATTGCCCGTAGTGTTAGATATAGGGGAATGGGTCTGGGTGGATTGCTCTTTGGAGGGTCGGTGTGGACTTGCTGGGCCGAAGGGCCTGTTTCCACATTGTAAGTAATCTAATATTTAATATTATCGTGGCCCAAACGTTGGCATCACAATTGAGATCCAACACCAGGATTTTGAGGATTTGTTATTATAATTCAAAAGCAAATATTCAGTCACAACAATTATGAATAGCTTTAAAGTGAGCAGAAGAAAGTCTAATGAGTTCAATCCTTTCAAGTATTTAAGGCAGTTTTATATTGATCTTGTTTCTCATCTGTACTTTCAGTTTTTGGAACTGAATTTTACTGAGCTATATTTCGAACTATATTTGGATACTTTAAACTGATACTTTGCTATCGTTTGGGGTGAATGCATACCAGAAATTGTGTCATCTTTTTAAAAAAATAACTTTCTTGGTATTCTTCTCTCTCTGCTTATCATTTGCTTTACCATGGCTACTGCACTTGAATAATTCTTTAGCTAGGAAATTAAGTTCTTCGAGATGTACAGTAATATGTATTATATTAATGCAGGATCTTTCTTCTCACACTAGTTTACATGTTTATTTCTTTTCAAGTAACATTGCCAAATGATCAACAATGGAAAAATGTTTGAAGTGAGATTTATGATCATTAAGACCAAGGACAATAAAAAGAAAACTATTTTGGATTACAAGGGTGTTTTTCAGTGACAAACTTAGTATACCTTAAAGGACCTACGGAGTTCAGGTACCTAATTCTTTGAAGTTTCCATCACATTTAAAGCAAGGACAGACAGAGTCGTCATCTCTGGGTTGTTGCTGGTGCCACATGACAGTGAGGCAAGGAATAGGGAGAGAGTGCAGTTGAACACGTGGCTGCAAGGATGGTGTAGGAGGGAGGGCTTCAGGTATTTGGACAATTGGACTGCATTCTGGGGAAGGTGG
>NC_057730.1:39472253-39477881 GCF_004010195.1 Chiloscyllium plagiosum
GGAGTGGTAGAGTCAGAATCTTTGGTGACCATTAAGCGGCAATTGGATAGGTACATGGATGGGTGCTTAAGCTAGGACAAATGTTCGGCACAACATCGTGGGCCGAAGGGCCTGTTCTGTGTTTTATTGTTCTATGTCTATGTCTATGTCTATATAGACAGAGTGGTTAAAAAGGCATTTAGCATGCTTGCTTTCATTGTTCAGTTCTTTGAGTATAGGAGTTGGGAAGTCATGTTGAGGTTGTACAGGCTTCACATTGGTGAAGCTTCTTCTGGAATACTGTGTCCAGTTCTGGTCACCTATTTATAGGGAGGATGATATGAAGCTGGTTCAAAAGATATGGGCTGTAAAGAAAGGCTGGATAGGCTGGACCTCTTCCCCTCAGAGGTGACCTTATAGAAGTTTGTAAAATAATGAAAGGTGATCATAGATAGAGTTGTCTTTTCCCTAGGATGGAGGATTTCAAGATTAGGGGACGCATTTTTAAGGTGAGAAGAGAGAGATTTAAAAAAGACATGATTGTGATTCGCATGTGGAATGGACTTCCTGAGGAAACGTGGGTACAATTACAACATTCAAAAGACATTTGAGTAAGGACATGAACAGAAAAAGCTTGGAGGGATATGGGCCAGGAGCAAGCAGATGAGACTGGTCTAGTTTGGAGTATGTTCGGCATGGACTGGTTAGACCAAAGGGACAAAATCTTGACAGCCTTTATTGTACAACCCATCAATTCCTTCTTCCTAGCAGGAAAAACTGCTAAGTAGTGCCCATGCCTCTTGCACATTTTATTAGCGAGCTAACTATTAAAATAAGTGTGTAGTTCCTATAGTTTTCATTACCAATGCATAGCACAACTGAGAACAGGAACTCAGTGATAAGCCTAATGTTATTTCTTTCATTTATTGCCTTCACTTATACATCGAATTCTGGGGCAGCAATTTATTACACAAAACATTTAAGAAATAGGATGAGTAAGTCAAATGACTCACAGAGGTTGCTTCACTCTTCAATAAAGTTCCATTAGTTTCTATCTCAGTTTCACTTCCCTTGCATCCCTTAGTGTCCAACAACCCATTCATCTCACTTTCCGATATACTCAATAACTGACCACATGCAAGTCAATGGGTTAGAGGATTCTAGAGAACCACAATCTTGTGAAGACATTTATCTTCAATCTCAATATTAAATATCAGCCTGTTATCCAAGCACCACGACTCCCTAATTCTAGACTTTCCAGACAGGGAGAAAAAAAACCTTCAACATCTTCTTCCTTGGGTAGGGCAATGCAAAACTAGACAGCATAGCTTTAAGGTGAGGGGGGAAGGTTTAAAAAGGAACTGAGAGGTAGCATTTTCACGGAAAGGGATTGTATATTGAAGGTGTGTATTGAAACAACTGCCAGAGGAAGTGCTGGAGGCAGATACAATAACAACATTTAAAAGGCACTTGGATGGATATATGAACACGAAGGGTTGAGAAGGATATGAGCTAAGTGCTAGTAAATGGGACTCGGTAAGTGGGATGTCTGGTCAGCAAGGATGAGTTGGACCGAAGGGTCTGTTTGAGTGCTGTTTGACTCTATGATTCTACCTAGTGTTTTAAACACCCTCAAGACGCCTATAAGTTCTCTACATCCACAGTACACTGATTATGAAACATAAACTTGTGTTAGTGACAGTAGTTAAAGAATGGTTAGGAGACTAGGAAAATTCCTTTGCTCTTTTTCAAATTAGTATCCGTTGTTTGGTGAGCACCTGATCCAAGAGACATTGTCTCTGACAGAGCAGCACACATCTTCAGTCCTGCACTCCAGTGTCTACTTAGAAAGGACACTTAGAAAGTGCCCTTTTCAAGTGGGATTTGAATCTATGAACACCTGACAAGGAGGAAAGTGTGAAACACTTGACACTTCTGATAGCTAAGAAGAAAAACATCTGATTTGTCTTAATATAAAGTGCAAAAGATCCTGGTTGATAGGAGTTTCAGTGTAAAGGACAATTCTGTGTGAGGTTTCTGATATACCTCAGACATTTAGAGTGAAATAGAGATGATTTACACTTTGAGATCATATGATACCATAAACTGCATTCCTAGGCATGTGGTCACAACTAAATGAAGGAAGCTATGACCAAGTTGCTCCAGTTTACTCAAAACATGTTTGTCAATAAATCCACCTGTGTTCCACTACACCGTCACTCCCTTTTCTATTGTAGAGATGCTTTAACTTTAAACAGTCTGACAATTTGCTGGAGCTCACAATGGTCAGATTGGGTCCCAAAGCTTTCCAAGTGCCTGCAGCAACACAGAAACAGCTGCTTCCACACGCACTGTGTCAATGTTGTCATCTTGACTTTCACTTACTGGCTACAAAACTTCCCCAATTATGGGAGGGAGTCTGTAATGGGCCAGCAGGTATTAAAGCTTTTCCCTACAGGCTTCTTCAAATTATTTTTCTTAAATTTCCTCCAGAGTATCAAAATATAGTTAGAGAATATTAAAAAAATCCTTCTTATTTCACAAGCACTGACTTCACTGTCAATAAGATGTGTTTCTGCATGTGGTCTGTACAGAGGTATTAAAAAATTATTAGGGAGTCTTGAGTCAAATGATAATCATCTTCATATCTCTTGTATCCAGTATTATAGCTAAATTTTTATGATTTAAAATGAAAATTATAAACATTACAATAGTCAGTGTATTTTCAGGAAGCCTTGCAATACAATTTCATTCACCGAAGTTTTTCTGATTACCAGTTAGTGCAAAAGTGATGTTTTTTGTGTCAAAATCTATAATGGACGTTCCTAAAGTAAAATTGAAACATAGAATACAGTAGTCCAAAAAATGTTAAACCTGAAATTAAACTTAAAACTTCAAAATTAAAATTGATTGATTTTCTAGTGTGGCAAGGCTATGAAGAATATTCAAAGAGGTGAATGTAAGGCTGAAGGAGTTGCCTAGAAATGAGGGGGTCCTGTTTTCTGTTACAGAGGAACCTGAGAGGGGACAGGAAGAAATTGTACCATTGGAGCTAGTTCCATCTAACTGCAATGGGATCACTGTACTAGCAGAAAGGATAAACAGGCAGTGACAATGACTTTAATCTGGTAAATTGGATTCTTGAAGAGTTAATTTAAAAATAATATGACAAATAATAGTTCCATGTCAAATAAACTGAAAGCGCTTAGAGGAACAAGCAGGTAAAGGAAAACTAAACCATACAATTTAGCCAAGAATGAGAAATTAAAAGAAAAATATGGGTAAAACATTAAACCCGAAGGATAGGTTAGGGTAAGTGGCCCTTTTTTAAAATATGCAATACATGAAGTATAAAATAAAATTGAATGATGCCGATGTAAATTCAACTTGGAGCCTATGACATGATTGCCATTACTCGGACATTCTGGATGACTAAAGATTTTCTCAAGCTTTGCTCTCGTAATTTTTTAAAAATTAATTCTTGGAATGCAGGTAACATCAGCCAGTATTCATTACCTAGGCAGAGATGCCCTTGCGGTGGTGTTCTGTTCTTGGCCCATCATAGTACCCATCTGATGAAGGTACATTCCACTGTGCTGTTCAGCACAGAATTTAAGAATTTGAACCAAGAATAATTTCTGACAATGTAGCTATATAAGTGCATCCATCTATTATTGTTCCTTATATTGCACAAGAGTTCTGTACTGGAGACAAGTGGCAACAAATCTGTACATTTATAATCGTGTACTTTGGCTGCTCTGGACAAACTGGTGGATTCATGGCTCCTTCAATAACTGTTCAAAGGAACTGATTTTCAACTGTCGCCACCACACCCATCTTACCCAAAAAGGAGAGCAGCAAGTAAACTATTTTGGTGAGGGCAGATTGTGAGATCAATTTTAAAGATGTGCCTGTTCATGATTGGCAAGAAGCAGTTTAAGTATGAAAATTAGGATATATGGCATATACTGGATGCTGGTTACAACTTTCAGCAATAAATGGGTAAGTGTGCACAAAGCGAGCTTGGCCCATTTGTATATGGTGTTAAGACATCAAACAGGAGCACACCTGCCTGATGTCATCATTATAAGTAGCCACCTTCCCACAACCATCCCACCCCCCCCCCCCCGCCCCCGCCCCCCGAAACAACCAAACAGCTTCCATTGGACATGCACTTTGTGCTTACCAGAGACATTCAAACAAGACCAAAGCCATAAATTACTTCAACATTGCCAGTTCAGGATTAAAGTCAAAGATGAGCCATGTGTAACCTTGCTTGCATCAGTCTTGCACCTGAGTCTGTAAACATGCATCAGTCGGAACAAACAGAATAGCTGTCAAACCAGGCAGCCCTGGATTAGCCAAAAGAAACAGAGATAACCCGAAATATCACACCCCTCTCAAAAATAAGGCCCTTAAGTTGTCGGTTAAAGATTCTTAAAATTCATCATGTATCCAGTCATCCAGTCAGCAACTAGTTGGGTGTAACATCCTTATGCCTTAACCATAAACTTCAAAGGAGAGGTGAAAGATGTTTGATTATATCATGAAGCAAATTTATGAGGAGGTTCATTTCTAATTCTAAAGCATAAAATAGGTTTGAATTAGTTTTTCTTTGAATGCACATACCAAAACCATTGACAGAAATTGTTCACTTTGCTAGAGAGATTCCTTTCCTCCATTTTGTCACCTTTCTACCATGTGCAGCAGTGAGTTTTCAAATGCCCTTGGAAATTTTCACTGTTTGAGTTTTCTGTACCCGACAGCAGAACCTTAAAGGACAGAATTCCAGAGGGCACGTCACCCGTTCTGGGTTTCCAAAACAGCAATGCAAAACAGCATTGACGTGCCCTTTCAACATACATTCACTTTTGCCAATATTTCATCTTATTTTTCTAACAAGTCAATGGACTCCCCTGTTGCTCCTGTTTCTGTTGGGGCATTCCAAATCATAACAACCTTCAGCTTTACAATCACTTATGTAATCTATCCCTGTGGCTATTATTGTTTAACCTTCTCATGTTTATTCTCTGATGGCTGGTCCACTAGCAAGTCACAGAATCATAGAGATGTACAGCATGGAAACAGACCCTTCAGTCCAACCCGGCCATGCCGACCAGATATCCCAACCCAATCTAGTCCCACCTGCCAGCACCCGGCCCATATTCCTCCAAACTCTTCCTATTCATATACCCAGCCAAATTCCTCTTAAATGTTGCAATTGTACCAGCCTCCACCACATCCTCTGGCAGCTCATTCCATACACATACCACCCTCTGCATGAAAAGGTTGCCTCTTAGGTCTCTTTTATATCAACTGACTGAACTGGTCCTCACCCTGAACAACTTCTCTTTCCAATCCTCCCACTTCCTCCAAACGAAAGGAGTAGCCATGGGCACCCGCATGGGCCCCAGCTATGCCTGCCTCTTCGTAGGATATGTGGAACAATCCATCTTCCGCAACTACACTGGCCCCACCCCCCACCTTTTCCTCCGCTACATCGATGACTGTATCGGCGCCGCCTCGTGCTCCCACGAGGAGGTTGAACAGTTCATCCACTTCACCAACACCTTCCACCCCGACCTCAAATTCACCTGGACAGTCTCAGATTCCACCCTCCCCTTCCTCGACCTTTCTATTTCTAGCTCA
>NC_057730.1:39479802-39481502 GCF_004010195.1 Chiloscyllium plagiosum
CCCAATTCCTGTACTCAATACTCTGACCAATAAAGGAAAGCATACCAAATGCCTTCTTCACTATCCTATCTACCTGCAACTCCACTTTCAAGGAGCTATGAACCTGTACTCCAAGGTCTCTTTGTTCAGCAACACTCCCTAGGACCTTACCATTAAGTGTATAAGTCCTGCTAAGATTTGCTTTCCCAAAATGCAGCACCTCGCATTTATCTGAATTAAACTCCACTGTAAACTCCAGTGTAAACTGTTTTATCCTTTATACTTTAATAATCTTCTCATAATGATGAGGAGCTCTACTCAATCTCCAATTTATATTTTGGATTTACACAGAATATGCAGCATAAGAAGAGACCATTTGGCCCAACTATGCCATGCTGATGCTTGTGCTCCATTCAATTCTGAATATTTGAACTTTCTTTGCTGATATTAACTATCAAATCTTTATTGACTCCTTGTCCTTTAATTAAGATTGCAGCAAAATAATTTTACTGGCCAAAAGGAAAGTATTCAATAATGCAAGAGACAGAAAAATACATGACATAGACATAACAAATGTACGGTATAGAATATTTCATAACTTCTTCTACAATAAATTTTAAGTCTGTTTTTTTACTTCATCTTGTTTCTTCAAACCACAACTATAAATTACCACAAAATAAAACTCTCTCTCAGGTATTTTAAGGATATCTAGTTTAAAGTTTGATAGAGGTCACAATGTGATTTAGAAGCCATGAATTCAAAGGTCAGGTTGGAGTTCTTGCCTTTTAGCACATAATTGGACCTGTAACTCACTGTTTACAGCGGTGAATATGGGAGTCAGATTGCACTGTTACCGCTTCAGACATTTAAAGTATAAAAATATTTATTCTGCAATATTTTGGAATTTTCAAGTAACAGATACAATTTTTCTGGCTTTGATTTGTCATTTATAGTAACGCCAATTCTGCATATTTGAAATTCACTGGATCCTAACAAAAATCTTACAGTTTTACCTTAATGGCAAATACAGGAAAAATTGAGACTTGAGCCTCTGCATGTTCTGAAACTAACTGCTCATAGTTTCCCTATGGTCTCGCTGGCTATAAAGTTTTTTAAGTATTCTTTACAAGTTAGCAGAAACAAAACAGAGTGATCATCAATTTGCTGCAAATTTCCTTTGCACAGACTTCCAGGCAGAAATGTATGAAAATAGACACATTCTCAAGGTCCCCATAAATGCTTCACCATTTAATAACACAGAAATAAACTATTCTTCGAGGAGGTGACCAAGCATGTGGATGAGGGAAGAGCAGTGGATGTAGTGTACATGGATTTTAGTAAGGCATTTGATAAGGTTCCCCATGGTAGGCTTATGCGGAAAGTCAGGAGGCATGGGATAGAGGGAAATTTGGCCAATTGGATAGAAAACTGGCTAACCGGTCGAAGGCAGAGAGTGGTGGTAGATGGTAAATATTCAGCCTGGAGCCCAGTTACAAGTGGAGTTCCGCAGGGATCAGTTCTGGGTCCTCTGCTGTTTGTAATTTTTATTAATGACTTAGATGAGGGAGTCGAAGGGTGGGTCAGTAAATTTGCAGATGATACGAAGATAGGTGGAGTTGTGGACAGTGAGGAGGGCTGTTGTCGGCTGCAGAGGGACTTAGATATGATGCAGAGCTGGGCTGAGGAGTGGCAGATGGAGTTCAACCCTGCCAAGTATGAGG